>NC_090894.1:2412886-2430386 GCF_036669925.1 Montipora capricornis
CCTCAAAAATGTCCTCGTAGGGAAGATCAGCCGTTTCGTCCTTATGACTGAAGACACCTTCTGCTGGGTCGCACACAACATCGTTTTCCGCCGGCAGACAATCTTCTTGGAGGTCAGAATTCTGTGACACAGCCGGTCTAGCGCTCGACCGAGCGTCAAACTTGTGAGCCAGCGCTTCAAAACTTGATGACAAGGCATCCAGTTTGGCTTCCAAGCTAGAGAAACGCGTCTCTTGATCGGTTGGAGCCGAAGGATCTTCTTCTTCTTCATTCGACATAGCGAACACGTGTACGAATAACCGCGGCCTGGAAAAATGCACGCGAAAAAAAGACACTTGTCACGCTTCACACTGCCCTTTTATAAGGGGGGAAATTTGCATAACAATTGCTTTGAACCGTGATGACCTGGAAACTAGTGGCGCAAATGTGCATAATGAATCCTGAAGTGCGTAGCATTATACGACGGAGAATCTCTTTGAAACTCATTGGTAAGATGATCTTTCAGATCTTGGGGTTATAGGTGCCTGAGAGAGTCATGCTAAAACGCCCACGCGCAACGACTAGCAGGTATGGTAAGCCTTCTACAGTCCACTCAGTCCACTCGGCACCCGGCACCTGTCAAGCTCACTCCTCGGGCAGGAGACATTGGAATACTTACCAATCCATCCCTGCCAATGGGGAAGGTGGGTAGGAGCAAAACTGACCAGCCGAAAACGCAAGCGCAATTGATAGATTAAAGATTCACAAGGATCTGCAACTTTACGCATGTGAGTTCCTGCACAATGCAATATGTAACACTGCTGACCAGCAATGCCTGGAATTGAACTTTGGCAAAATTTCATTTAGCCGGCACACGAAACTGTTGAAACTGATTTGGGCTACCTTAGTCGCTTTCCACCGTAGTAGGGAACAACAAAGCACGAAACAAAAATGAGGCGATAAAACAAAAAATATATATCTAGTTAGTGTCATTAACCTCACGATTACTTATTACAAATTAAAGAAACCTACCAATTTAAAACTACCGATTAATTCATGGATAGATAATAAAGTTTTCTGCTGATAAAGTCATCATTTCTTTCTTTTTTTTGAGAAAAATAATGTATAAACGACTTATATATTCCAGACATCAGTTAAACACAAATCATTCCCCATTACTTGCAGGTTTTATTTTAAAATTGCTGTCATACCTATACTACAAAATCGCAAAAACCAGAAAATCGATTGCAAAACAAAAGCGATTTCATTTGACGAAAGAGAGAAATGATCCTCGCATTTATCTTTACGATTTAAACAATAGACCCTTTGCAGAAAATTTAAATTAAAGTGCACCTAAACCGAAATATTTTTAGTCTACAATATTGATCTCACCACGGAAAGCAAACATGTTTGACGATTCAAAAATTACGCTTTTTATAGAAGCGCAAAGTTATCTAAACGAGCAGTAATTTGGACCCACGACCGTGATGTGAGAGGCAAGGGTCTATTCTCGCTTTTACGTCACAAAACGGCTTTGCAATGCAAAATGTCTTTGAAAACAGGAATGCAAAGCAGTTAGTGACGTAAAATCGAGAATAGACCCATGCCTCTCACATCACGGTCGTGGGTCCAAATTACTGCTAGTTCTGCCTAGTTTATATACGTGGCTCGCACGGCACAGAAAAGGGAAGTTCTGCGTAACAATGCTGACATATGTTTGCTTTAGATGGGGAGATTTATATTAGGAACAAAAAAACAATTTGGGTTTAGATGTCCCAGTGCGCAATTTGCGTCACAGTATCGTGGTATTTGTATCATGTGATCACTAAGCTGCAAAGGGCCCATTGTCTCTTAAAGACACCTACAAAATTCAGGCAGCCTCAACGGGATTCGAACCCGTGATCTCTGCTGTGCGGGTGCAATAGAGCGTTTTCACTCACGTGACTAAAATAAATGCTAATTTGATGAAACAAATGAAACTATTTGCATAAAAATAGAGTTCAATTCCCAGAGGATTAGTTTGGAACACCAACATGGCCGCCGTTTCTTTGTTTTGGAACACCAACATGGCTGCCGTGACGTCATGTGAAAACGCTCTATTCTCTGCCATCTGAGCCACTCAGTTGGGAGCAGGTCAATTTGTTGGGCTCATGTGCTCCCGTGAAAGGACTTTATTGCACCTTTTATAATTAACCTTGCGGACTCTTTTAAGTTCTAATTTCGTTTTTTGCCGCCGTGAATCACTGCAACCACGCGTCATAGGGCCACATGACACGTTGTGATTGGCGGATTTCCATCCATTTAGGTTTCATCGTAAATATGACTTGCGACAATAAAGCTTCATAAGCTATGCAAGATTAAGATCAAAAAACAAATCTAAACTATTGTTCAGCCTGAAATTTGAAAACAGGTTCTTATTTTCTAAAGCGAAAAATGTGTGCAATTGGCAAATAAGATCAATTGACATTTACAGTTCTCTTTGAGGACAAAGGCCATTCACCACTCCGACTTCCCATGTTGAAAATCAAGTAAAATAGCTTCTTAATAGGTATGCAGTTATATAAAAGTTACACAAAAAAATATGAAAATATGAAAAATATGCATTTTCTTTAAAACAATTAATTTCTTGGTCTGTTACCCCGACATACAACGGTTTGCAGCGAGTTTGAAAACACCCCTTAGGTGATTATGGCGTAATAATCGCCTCAAGTGTAACCAATCATTGCAAAGAATCTTCAATAATCACCTAGTATGGTGATGAATGAAATTAGGGGATAATTTCACGCGCGTTTTGTCACTCATCATCGTGTTCTCCAATGGACCTTTTTACAGTGTTATGTACTTAGTTACCTGGCCTTAAAATGAAGGTGAGACTGGTGCTAATTAGTTTGAATTTCCATATTTAAAAAAAATGTGGTTTTTATCAAGACAAAGTCATTGCTAATCTCTCTTTCATTTATAGGCCAGGTAACTAAGCACAACTGTAAAATGGTTTATTCTCATGTAACACGTTAACTGAATAGCGTCTTGATCTTAAGTATCCTTTGTTAGGACAAAAGACACGATAAGCGACAAGTTAAAGGGGGCACAGTTTTTGAGTGGATGCAGAGGTTGCTACTAATCATTGACTCCTCAACCGCACTGACGTTAAATATCGTCTGATGTTAGAGTAAAATCTTTCAATGGGATAACTTATTAATGGTCTGCGAATGTTGGTTGTGCGTATGTTTGCGTCGCCTGTGTAGACCAGGCTTAAAAACGAAGCCGCTTTTGAAAGGTTGATTTTGAGCACATCGTGGGCGTCTTGCACAATCCCATAATACACCTCTATTCCCCCCCCCCCCCTCCCCTTTCCCCCCAAAAAAACTTTTGCATAACCATTGTTTGCAATTTCTCCTGGGACATGAAAATGTCCCAAAGAGAAGTCGAAAACAATGCCTATGTATATTTTGGGGGGTAAAAGAGGTGTATTATGGGATTTGTGCAAGTAGTGAATTCTATGAATATGCAAAGTTAATACTGATCACATTTTTACAGGCCGGTTCAGAGTCCGAGTTCAGAAGTGACGTCATGCCACGTGACGCCGCGAACTGGTTGACGACCTTCAGTTTGTTTGCAAAATGGGGGGACGAGAGAGTATTAGCCATTATCAAAAATACCATAATACTCTTCGTTTGTCCCTTCACAATTTTCCATAAGCATTGTTTCCAGTTTCTCTAGGGACCATTGTAAGTCCCAAGAGAAAATAAAAACAATGTTTATGCATGCAAAATTTTGGAGGGCCAACAAAGAGTATTCCTAAAAACTAGGATTGGCAAGGCACGATCAGCATACAACATACTAAAAAAGGTATGGAACTCCAGAGGACTCGGCACATCCACCAAGGTACGTTTGTTTAACTCAAACGTTAAGTCGGTATTGTTGTACGGAGGAGAATCATGGCAGACAATCAAGGCAGAAGATCCAGACTTTTATAAATCAGTGCTTACGTAGAATCCTAAGAATCCACTAGCCAGAAACCATCAGTAATGAGAACTTATGGGCAAGGGCGCAGCAAACTCCAGTAGAAGAGGATATCCGGCGAAGGAGATGGAGATGGCTTGGCCATATGCTACGCAAACCACCTAGTAGCATTGGCCGTCAAGCCCTGAACTGGAACCCCCAAGGTCAACGAAAGAGAGCGAGACCGCGGAACACCTGGCGACGGGAGCTTGAAAAGGATATTAAGAGGACTGGACACACATGGAAACAAAGTAAAAGGATAGCAGAACTTAGCAAGTGCTCTTGGTATCCAAAAAGAAAATTGGGAATAGCCATGCATTTTTCAGAGATAATTAAGCTTTAATTTGGAAAAGAACGCCATACATTGCTTTGTATTTCTAAGCTTTTTACAAATACTGTTGATTAATTATCTTCGAAAAATGCGTGGTTACCCCCAATTTTCTTTTAGGATTTCAATATCACTTGTTAAGATCTGCTTTCCCAGTACATTCAGTAAACCGCTCAAAAATACCTTTGAATTAGTAGGCACCGTCCTTATGCTGCTTTTCAGGCTTGAAAACCCCCTAAATTATTTTCCCAACACTTGAGGATAGTTAGCATATGATTATTAAAGATTGAAACTAAAAGAAACAGTTCTAAATCAAACGCAATTTCCTTTTGACTAACTCGTACCTTCCGCTACGACTTTTCGATTTATAGTCGTCGCAGACCAACTTGCGGGATGAGTTGAGCACGCCGAGCTGCGCAGTACGGATGCGCAGCAATCAAAATCCCAGAACTCTTACTTAAAGTCGCACTCGTTGTCGATGCCAACATTCTCTATCTTACACCATTTGACGACTTGAAATGAATGAAGAGGACGTCAGCACGTGACGTTGGATTTTCAACTCTCTCTTTATGTTTCTATTTTTTTTCCATTCAAGTACATGCCAAATTAGATTTACAGTGTAGATGCGGAGTGACTTGGAGCAATTGCTTGCTACCGTCAATAAGGTACATGCATTTAATTTGAATTTTCAAATCACCTTTAATTTGGTGAACATGTTGATAAGATTTTTTTTCCGAAATTCATTCGGTCAAAGCGGTAGGCATTTTCAATTTCCTTAGACTGATTGCACATCTGATCTCTACCACAATTTCATAATCAAGGCAAATCTGTCAGAATTAGGTAAACATTCAATAGTAGTTGAGTATTATTTACAGCAAGACAATTCGACTAAACTACAAACCCTCGATACGTGCTCAGTTGCCTTCTAGAAAACGATTGGTACGTCAACACCGTTGCTCTTTTCTTCGAGGCCCTACTGTAACTTCAGTGTTCACAGTTTGATCACCACGTTCATGTCAATTGCTTATCTGATTGTCTGCCGTCCATTTTGATTTCCCCGCACCCACTCGATGCCGACTCCACTCGATGCCGACCGTACGCCCTTCGTCTAGCCGAACGTAACGGGCCGGGTGTTATCCAAAAGAAGAGGCTGTGTGAAGGGAACCCATAATGATTGCTTTGCGGGTTGCGTGCCTCCAACAAATAAATAAATAAATAAATAGGTTTTTATAGCTACGACGACAGCGACGGCTAGGGCATCTGCTCAAAAGGTTTTTTCAGTGGTTGTTCATTTCTTTGTTTTACTCTGCAAACAACACCAACAACGGGGAATGACAATACTTGAAATACTTTATGTAGGAGCATGTGACAATAAAATTTCAGTTTTCTCTGTCTCCAAACAACCACACGTGATCCATTTAAATTTTATGCGAAGAATGTTGGGTACACTGCAGGCCGTGAATAACGCGGAATGAACGGAAAGTTTAATTTTTAGTTTTCGTTTTTGTAGCCACCGTCATCGTCCTTGCATAATTAAGCATCCAAGAAACGACAGCGCCATATGACGAACAAAATTCAAACATGATTATTTTTTCTCCATGGTCAGGTCACAATCAAGCGAAATAATTTGTAAATTAAATTCAATTGAATTGGCTACGTAGCCGTCGTCGTACTCCTCACACCAAAGGACGTCTATTGTTTTCTCGGCGTTTTCCCTCGTAAAGTTTTCTGCGTAGATCATTTTCGGTGTGGTTGCTTCGTCTTGGGAGTTTTGCTTTGCTCTGCTACAGTCACTGGAGGTACCATTATCCACATAGTGGAAACGATATCGTCAAGATCAAAATCTGTGACATGTGTCTCTGTTTCACCGATCAATTTTGCCTTTTTCATCGGTGCCTGTGCGTAAATCCTAAACCGAAGAGTACTGTCCATTAGCTCTTTCTCGGTCACCCCACGCATTACGAACGTTTCGTTAATTGTGACGTCGGAAGTTGCCTTCGTCTTCGTTTTAAATCGATATCGCTTCGAAGGCATCAACGTCAGATGAACGGACATCGCCGAAGTAGCGCTGCTATGAGAGATTGACTCCGGAAAGTCTTGTACGCGAATAACAGTCACTTCCAAACGCTGAGCAGTCTGGGAAAAGCTGACGGATATTTGCAACTTTGCAACACAAATGATTTCGCCTCTCGATCCACGAAGCTTTCTTGGCGATATGGGCGAATCCTTAGGACTTGTCCCGTCACCGTAGGCGCTTAGCACACTCATATAGCCCACAGCTTTCACAGCTTCGATGGCGGGTCTATCCCACGTCGTCAGCTTCCTACGGGGCGGAGACTTAGCCGGTTTCTCCGGTAGCAAATCCCCCATACTTCTACTCTTCTCTCGTGTTTCGTTTCCCCAAGGTTGTTCCACGTAATACTTTGCTGATTTCTCGCTCGCTGTAGTTTCTTGTTCCATGAAATCCGTACTATCATCAACCCCAATGGCTTCTTCGGCCAAGACGGGTGACTGTCCCAATTCCACGTAGTTTGCACGTTTAGTTCCGCTCAGTTTATCGCGATCCATTTTACAGAAGTCGGAATGAAGAATCTTGTATAAAATAAACACAAACACTAGACATCCTCCAAGGAATGATAGGAATATTATTGCAGGTTGGGGAACTGCGGAAAAAGAAATATAACAACGCAGACTTTAAATTTGGCAGTAGAACTAGTCACACTTCAGTCAAGTGTGTTTGACTATAGAGCACCTGTCCAGTTTGGAATTCTACAGAAACGGCCACTTCTGCGGGAGCCCATGACTAGCTATAGTTGCGATCAACTCCCATACTATCCCTATGTTACAGCATTTTTACAGACCGATCTATTTTTAGACTACCTTTTCCACGAAAAACAAAGGCAATGACGGTTCGGTGACGCTATGACGTTTAGTTCGTTTCTTGTGATTGGTCATCGGGCTCCTGCGGGAGTCTCATTCGCGGGAAATTCGATCTAAAAATAAATCGGTCTGTGAAAACGCCGTGACAGGAACATAAAGCTGTTTTTCACCTCTAGTCATGGTCTCTTGCTTCGGTCAACTTTTACTTTGTTTTTGTTGTTCCAAGTCAATTGATAGTAAAGCATCTTAGCGAAATCAGTCCAGGACTGAAACAGCCGCGCTCGTGAACGAATTGCGCATACACTCATTCCAAGAGCTACTCGTGTTCATTTGGATTCGCATGGGATCGAGGTGAAGTGCTCCAGATACGTAGATAGATGTACAAACATGGCGGCCAAAATGTGAACACTCGAGTGGCATTGACTGATACCCGCGTGAGTGATTTCAACGACATTTGTACACGTTCTCCTTCGTCGAACGCAATTAAACTCAAACAGTCATCTGGTAAACCGCTTGCATTTTCTTTCAAAAGCGTGGTCTATTCTGTGATTGTTGAGTTTGTTGCGATAATACAGAGATTTGGCATGACGTTAGGGGCTTTAAGATCTACGACGCGGTGGTCAACAAGAACACCACGAAACAACAATATCATTGGTTAAAAGAGGAAAAATAATCGTGTTGCACGTGCGCCACACATTTTAGCACATAAACGTGCGGTTCTCTGCAGAACAACGACGTGAAATCACCAAATCTGAGGTTTTGACGACAACGTGAGCGTTCAAATGTGAATATTTGGTTCTCTATTTTTGCTCTGAAACCGCTCGTACCAATTTATTTTTAGGATACTTCGCCCACATTGTAGGAAGCGAACGAGATGGCCAAACCTCGAGAAACTTACGATAGTGCAACGTTATATTTTGAGGTGACGTTTTCGTCAACGTCGGCGTCGTAGATCTTAAATTCCCTGTTTACGTGATACGACAGACGTCGGCTTGCCGTTTCACGTTTCACGTAAAATAAAGAGAAGGTTGTGAAAACTCGCAGTCTTTTTAAACAAACAAACAAACAAATTCTTTATTAGGTCTAAAAATTTTACACTCTTTTGCCGGCAATTAGCGAGGGCTATTCGAGGAGGGCAAAAGAGGAAAAATGAAATTTAAAAGCCCCATAAATTATATCAAAGTAATTATATTTATTATATCAAACTAATTATATTAAACAAATCTAGAAGCAATCTAGTTTGTTGTTTTTAGACATTGTTTGTAGAAAAAGACCCTGTATGAAATGAAAATCCTTACGCGTCAAATTTTGAGAGTTGAGATGAAGCTGTTTTGTAGGCAAACGGAGAGTCAACACGAGTTCATGAAGAAAATACGGCAAGGAGTCAGTTTTGAACTTATAACCATGAAACCTAATTTTTCCTCCTTTCACATACCGGACAATGATTTTGGGTACTTTTTTTTTCGCAAACAACTTCTTATGTAGAAGAAACATTTTCACGTATATGGCAAACGGGAAAATGCCTACTTTCTCGTCGAAACGGCAAGCTGCAGCCGGCAAACGTAGAAAATGGCGGGAAAATCATGGTCACGTGGTCACTTTTCCCATTCGCGTTCTACGTAATATAAAGGAAAATAACGCTCATGTCATCAAGAGGTTTGATCGCTACGAGCAATCTATGTCAGAAATAATTACTATTCTCAGAAAAGGGTTTGGTTACTAGTAAGGGATAATAAATATCCTGAGGCAGTCGGCACTAATTTAAAGAAAGCCTACTGAGTATTGCATTCCGGCAGAACCTTAATTGAAGAGACGAAACTTGTTACGCCAATTTTATGCAGGGCTTAGCTACAGTAGTCCTTATGAAAACTGCGCCTTCCAAGTCGTTTTAAATTTGGTCAATCGCAAGACGAAAGGACTGTTCATGGACGAAAAAGGTGTCGCCAAAGTCACGACAGAAGAGAAAATTTATTTACTTTTGTAACACCCAAAAAATAGAAAGAACTTTTTGAAAAATTAAAGGCTATCATTGTGGCGCCCGGTAGTTTGATTTAGGATCGAATTGTGATCAAGTAGATCAGAAGTGACAAAAAATCAGAAAGCGAAAAAAAAGTTTTCAAGAATGGGATTTGAAGATAAAATCGTTTGAGCCGCATTAAGCACGAAAAACAAAAAAAATAAAACGTGGAAATCAAAAAAAGAAAGTTTAAAAAGGAAGGGCAGGACATACAAGGAGGTGCAAAAATTTGGACGAAAAAAAAAAAGGCAAATCCATGACCAATTTAGAAAAAGTACGGATGGTTTAGAAAGACGGGAGGTTTTTTGAATTTTCGTGAGGAGAAGAGAAACTAAAAAGTACGTGCTAATAAGATCTAATTACTCAAGAAAATTACATTTTTGGATTAGCATGAGATGTGACAAGAAGCATAAAAACCGACTTAAATTAAATGCATAAGATTTTGTTTGATTTAACGAAACATACATATTACTTGCATCGATACTGTTTTAAGCTTTGTAAATCATCGGGCAAATTTAAGAAAACCATGAAGTTGGGAAAGTTATTTGAACAGGTAAATAAAAAAAATAAACTAAAAGCTAAAACCTATTATCGGAGAACAGATGTCTTTAAGATGCAAAAATTGAACGAACCCACAGTTGAAATGTATTCACTGGGAATGAAGACATAATAAAAAAGTCAAATAATTACACCTTGCAACATCCAAACTTTTTTTATGAAGAAAACATCGATTCTGTTATTGGTAAAAAAAAAAAGAAAATGGCGAAGCTTAAGTTGACTGTCTCAATTATCCTCGACACAAAAACTATTCTGCCCACAGAATTATTGTTAATCTGCACAATATCTCATTTCCAATTTAGGAGACGCTAGAAGTTTTGAATTTCAAACATAGGAGTCGACCAATATTTTTCTTCATTTTAACTGTCAAGAAATGTTTCACTTCAATTATTATGTAATATTATTAACGAAGAGTTTCTAAAATTGAAATCCGAACTTTTGATTTAAAATCGCATATTTCTTTCTTTTCTGTTCCATCACGTCAAATTAAAAGGCGTCTTTTTTATTGATACTGAAATGGGGTCGGTTTACGAACCCGGAACTTTTGAAACAAAAGCTAAAAATTTGCATTGTTCCAGTTTTCATCTGAGCCATTTTCATTTGTTCACCAGTTGCCATGTATTTAATTAACAAATGCCCGAGGTTGTATATTTAAAACGTGGCGGACATCTTAAGTCTGCGCTAAATTATGTCAACGGCTGCCAAGCGGAATGCGTATGTTTATATTGAATATGATTTATGCTCGATTTTCTCATGTCACTCTAGAGATTTCGTTGTAGCAAAATATCGAACGAATGTTGCTGGGAATGCCGGAAAAACAACACTCGCCCTTTGCAAACAAAATTGACTTTTACTACTTCATGAAGAGAGTTCTTATTGTTGCAAATAAAGACGTATTTATGAAGTAAAGTTCTTAAGAAAGGTCGAATATACGAGAAGTTATGTTTTTCTTATAAGATCATATTAATATTCGACACAGGGTTAGGCTATAAGAACTTTCAGTTATTCTGATATTTTAATACTTGTTTTTTTTTTTCAATGGCAGAAAAAACTGAAAATCAGTTGAAAATTGCCCTTACCATGAAAATGCTGACTCGCTGTCGTCGGATCTTCTGATGGCTCCGTTGTCGAAGGTGCCTTCGCTATGCCGACTTCCAGCATGAACAAAATAGCAACAGCGAAGATACAAGCTTCCATTTTAGGGATCGAACTCAATCAAACCAAGCTTAGCATGTCCTCGATGATCTTTCTCCGTCGTAGACAAAGAAAACTTTCCTGTAACAAACAAAATCAAGGGTTTGTGGCGTAAGAAATGAAAAACCATGGGAACCAAAATTACGAACACATTCACGATCACTTACTTTTCAAACCAACATCATTTGATTGATAAGCCAGCAATAGCTTAAAACTCGTCTTTTGTTAAAAAAAATTGGAATAGTTTCGCCAACCCGTGCCTTGCGCTAATCCAATAAAATAAAATCTGTCAAACCATGTTCTGGTGTGCGAAGTTTTCAAATTTTCAATTGCCGTTTTTCTCAAACCGGAAAAATACTCACGGGGGAGTTTTAAAAGGCATGCTTACGTATCAGATATTTTGCCTTTTTTATGTATGAATACCTGTCGAGGTTACATCACAACTACTTTGCATAACAGAGGAAATGATCTGGTCAAGTGAACGAGGACAAAGCATTGGAAAGCGATGAAAGAAGCACAATTCAAGAACACTTGCTATCCTTCAAAATACTGAAGCGTTTGCCGGCTCAATTTATATTATTAAGTGGAATATTGTATTAAAGCTCCACCATACACTGGCTGTTTTTTTGAGTCTCCTGGAAAGTTCTTTTCAAAAGCGCTTTCTTTTTGAACAGGGTGCTGCCAATCAAAGTAAGTTTTAAGTCGTGTTTTGAATATTAAACATGAATATGACAGACAACTTAGCCACGCCAAGGTGCCATTACCGAGGGCAAGTGAGTTGTAATTTGCATGGGTTTTGGGAGCATATTCCGGGGCGCTGCTCATCATAGACCAAGAAATCCGTAACACTTCTTTTTAGCTGAAATTTTATCGAATTTCAGGAATTTTCCCGCGTGCCGTCTTGATCGCAATTGCCGAAATTGCAACCATTTTTTGAGCGATTACCCCAATTTTTAATTTGACTTGAACCTGTAATTTATTTCAAAGGAAGTCAAACATGACAGTTAACTCTCACATTAGAGGCAACGTGATATGGTGAAAATTAACAGGTAAAATCGTTTCACTGCGTCATTTTGACACTTTCTGCCCACTCGCTTAATAATATTGCCATATGTTTACTTAAGTCTTTAAATGAAAGATCGTGATTTGGAGACAGTCTGTTACGGTCGAATTCACCAGAGAATTTGATGAACTAAACAAGTATTATTATAATTATTTTCTTTTCCTTTTTAACGCAATCTTCAGCCCCAATCGCCTTCAAATCCACACGCGACACTTCTTACGCTTCTCACAGCATAAAATGTGACTCGAGTGCGAGAAACTTGAATATCTCGCCCGACCAAGACGGAACGGATGGAGACACAACATCTACATCTACATTCATAACTTGCAACATCCTGAATAAGGACATTTTGCAAGTGACATAAAAAATAAAAATAAATAAACATTATATAAAAAAGGAAGTTTACTGGTTCATTAGGGCGAACACCACAGCTCTTTTGAAACAGTGAATTGAGTTCGATTGAATTATGTCCACATGTAAACTGTTCCAATCTTTAATCGTTCTTGGCCAAAAGCTGAACTTGTAAGCATCACATGTTGCTTGCAGTGGAATAAACTTAGTGGATGGGAGTGGTGAGTCCGTTGGAGTTGCTGGTGCTGGGTATACGGGTCGGAACAGAAATTTGTACAGCATGCATCGCCTTGCTATTCTCCTCAGGCTGTGCTGTAATGTTGGCGAGTGTAAACAGTTCAATGCTTGGTGAGATACAGCCGTCCTCTCTTGAGTAGAAAGAAATCGTTCTGGAGTTTTCCGAGGATCTGCAGTATTTTAATAAGTCTAAGCACTGAATTGAGAAAGATCAGTCCATCAGTGAATGTGATGATAAGCTCTGAAAAAATACAATAATTATTACACTTTGAGAATTTTCGAGCAGTTTGCGTCCTTGCTTTTGTCGATACCTGAAGCAAGATATCCGGGTTGAAATCTCTGCCTCAGCATTCTGAATCTTTTCCTTGTTTTCATGTGTAATCGCACTTCAAATTGGTAGGGAATCGCAACAAAAATTCAGCCCGGTGGGAGGAGCGAAATTTCAGCCCGGGCTGAAATTCACCATGAAATCAGGCCCTAAGAAGGTAGAGCCGATAATGTCTGAGAGGTCTTGGGCAGAGAAATTGAAAAAAAAAATGCACGGGTAACGTCCTATTCGTTTCTGCTGTCATAATTCATAAGGTTTTTTTTTCCCTCGGAGCAGAAGCGTTGCTTGCACGCCCCAGTTTTGGTACATGTACATGTATACTCACTCTAGGCCTAGTACAATAACCTGTAGCGGTGACACGTAAATCATTTGCTACCTTATTTTAAAACATGAAGGAACGTACGAACCTTTTCCAGAAGGGAAGAACACAGTCCCGGCAATGGTGGTGAACGTTTCTTCACTGATGCGTGGGACGGGTGGATGAGATCATAAATGGATAGAAAACAATTACCATTATCCATTGCATAAGCAAATTCATCTACATAACGTCGTTCACACTTGCTAAATAAGCATGCTGTAATCGCAGGTTGTTTAGCTGGCGCAGCGTTGTTACGTGCATGGACAAGAAATGGGAAGCGTCGAAACACTGGCAGCTAACACACAGTCACATCATTTCATTAATAGCAGTATTCACATTAGAGAGGACGGGAAATTCGTCCGTCTGACGAGTTTCCCGTCCTGGTGTGAATTCGCGATGAAAAAGTTATCTGACTTACGGACATGCATTAACATTAGGACGAGTTTTTAGGACGGGTTAAGTTGACGAGGTACTGGTGCGAGATGTGCGTGGTTACCTAGCCAGCAGTCTAATCGGCGCATTTTCTCTAAAACTCGACCTAGAAACCCGTCTAAGCGTGAATTCGTGATGCATTTTGACGAGTATCTCGTCTAGTCGGGAAACTCGTCGACTCACGAAGGATAAGTTGACGGGTAAATTTGGACGAGTTTCTCGTCTAAAACCCGTCCCGACCCGATTTCACACTAAGACGGGAAACTCGTCTAACACGAGAAACCCGTCCAAGACGGGTTACTCGTCCCTAGTGTGAATTACGCAATTGCAGGAGCTATGACAAATCGCGAGTTTACCTACCGCTTCGTCTATATTGCTGGTCGCTGTAGTTCCAGTAGACTGCATTCTTTTTTTATAAGAACCTTCAGGCTGAGATCAACTAAACTTTTAAGAGCATACTGAGAGCATTCCCAAGATGTGGGTAGTTGGGAACGTCCGTTGCTCAGTTTGAGTTTTTTTCTTGTGAGTAGTATTGATAAAGAAAAAAAGAAATGTGACACTGTAGTCCGACATGACTATTAACTCGAATGCTTAGGGACGTTTCTTAACATTCGTATTGCATTAAATCATTATACACCGAAGAAGAACTCAGTTTGTAGTCGAACTTAGTTTAGCACATGCTAAGAACCTTTTCAGCAATTTCTTTTCCAGGGTCTCTCTCCTTAACGACAAAGGAGGCAGGGAAGAGAGATCCTCTGAACGAGGTTGCCTCTTCAGGCTCAAATCGCCAAAAAAATAACTTTTGGCCTCAGGCCCAATATCTCTTATTAAAAAAAAAAAAAAGAGAGTGTATGTCAAGATATCGTGGATTAAAATGAGTTCAGAAATATTTCCCTCAACAAGGATTTGTTTTCTCTCCGCGGCGGCAGAATTAATATTTGGCGGTCCGATTCCTAACCGGGAAACTATTCGACAGATTTAAAATATGTAGGCCACGAAACCTAGCCTACAATCTAAGCCAGTTACGTGTTCAAAGGGAACGTTTACTTCAACGAAAAAATAACTTGAAATCACAGCAAATCACCGTTATGGTATTTTCAAAGAAAGTGTTTGTATCCGAAATAAATGAGCTTTAGATTCGGCAATCAGATAAAATAATAGTGACGTGTAACGGTTGCCCTATTGTTATTAGATAAAAGCTCTTTGTGTCAGAACAATAGGGCAATCGTAACGTCACAATCATTCAAAAATGGCTGCGCCCGCGAAATTTGAAAGTGAAAATAAGCGATTTTAAAATTTACTTTTCTTGATGTAAACACTGTTTTAAAATCGAATTTTGAACAAATGTTTAAACTAATTTTGTAGTAAGAGTGGAGGTTCCTTTAAAATTCAAATCATGATAATTGCCAGCTAAATGCAACATAGTTCGAACACATTTCAGGAGCTCCATTTTCACCCAAATTCTATCTTTCCTTTGCCTTGATAGTATATTACCCGTTCTGTTGTCAAAATCCGGTCAGTTGAAGATTTGCCCATTCTATGGCTTTGATCGTCCTGTAGTCACTCGACCAAACGCAACCCTGTGGTTTTTTCCAAGAGGAGGATAGAGTACACCTTAGATTAAGATCACCATTCAAGCAAAGGCAGAAAAACTGTTCCTTCTCCCCTGAAGTAAGACACACTTAGCAAACGAGACAAAAGCGCTGGGATGAGGAAATGGAAGGGATAATTATTTGTTTCGTTATGTTTACGCCACTTCCGGTTTACCCTAATCACGTTTCGGTGAAGAGCATCCTTCAGCAAGACCGACTGCCTCATTTTGAAACAAAATTCGTTTGCAATTTGATAGTCGTAGCGAGGCTACAAAGGGTTATTAGCATTAAAACAGAAGAATATTTCATTTGGTAAAGACTTGTTTCCATATCTCAAAGGGCCCTTGGAACAACAAAACAGTTCCAGGCTCTTCACGTCCAAGGGCACTTTGAGATATGGAAACAAGTCTTTACCATTTTATTTCGCCGCCATTATGAGAGAGGTATATGGTTGAGCCGACATTTCTTTCATTCCATTATCAACGAAGGGTGAGTTGTACCCCCAGAAATCCCAGGAAATCTATCAAATATGGAAATGGGCCTAATAAGAATGGAGTTAAATCAATGTCCAGGGACAACAGCACAGAACTGCAGCAAATTATTATTTTATACCATTAACTAAACGCGAGCTGGCCATGAAAAGCAAAACCAACTGAAAATTTTTAAAAAATCCAAAAAAGTAAAGAACAGCACAAAACAACTCCAGCAATCTCAATGATGAAATTTTTCCATCCGTTGCAAAAAAAAAAAAAAATTTCAACGAACAGCAAATTACTTGTTTTTGGATCAGTGATGCAACGCTTCTCAGAAGTGGGAATCCAAACGAATTCAGAACTCAGACACAGCATATATACCGTAAAACTCGCGTAAATACGCGCCTCCGTGTATAAGTCTCTCCAAATATACGCCCCCTAAAGCCGCAACGCAGAAAACCCTCCATTAAATCGCCCCTCCAAATATAAGCACCCCGGGAGCTTGTACTTGGAAAATTGCCCTCAAATACAAAGTATAACAAAGCAAAAACGGTAAATTTACTTCCAACTATAAGGCTGGCCAATCGATTTGGAAACGCAAATTTCCCTCCGTAGATAAGCCCCTCCGAATATAAGCCCTTCCAAAACTAAGCCCCTCGAAAAGGGCCTTTGAAAAATATAAGCCCCGGGGCTCATTTTCGGAATTTTACGGTACCTTTTAATTAAAGAATCAAAGCCTATCCACGGCTTTTTGGATAGTATCAAGTTTTATTTTTTAAAGGAATAAAGGGTCTCAGCATTGACCACCATAACCGCAACCCCACAAAAACTATGGGCATCCATCCCCGCAAAAATTCAAACTTGTTGTTCTTAAGCCCAAACCTTGGGTAGACTTTCATGTACCGGGCCAAAGTGGTGGAAGACAAAACAACCATTGTTATTCTGATTAGGCCTTGTTGATTAGGTATTATGTTCGCTTTGTTCTTTTGTTTATTCAATTTGTCAGTTCAGACATTCAACTGGTCAATTGATCTATTCAAATGGGCAATTCAAACATTCAATTCGGCAACTGAAACATTCAGTTCGTCTTTTAAACATTCAATTCAGCAATTCAAACATTCAACTTGTTTATTAATTCAGAACTGAATGTTTGATTGACGAATTGAATGTTTGAATTTAATAACTGCGAGTTTAAATTGCAAGATAGAAATGGTTGAATTGAAGATTTGGATTTAAGAACAAGTTTGAATTTTGGCGGGGATGGATACCCATAGAAAACAAAGCAAATTGCTGCATTCTTGTATTGGTTAGCCGTGCTCCCCAAAGACACGATAACGTGAACAATTAAATTGGTAATGCCAATCCATGATAGCAGATTTTTCAACGCTTTCCCCACAAATTTTGTCACGAGCATTTTTGTCTTTGTCAATGAATAAAACAAAACTATTCTTTTATTTCTTTCCTTCTTCTTTTGCCTTCTGCTAGTTGTCCATACCGCTGTTGCTATCACTACCTAGCAACGCAAGTCAACATACGTCAAGTGAGGTAGGCCTGTATCACCAAGGGTAGCTTTCATTCGATCAGTCTGACTACGTAGTTTTCACTGTACCTCCATTCAACCTATCTCTTCCCTTTAAACACCCGTCGCTTTCCTTCACTCGATTTTCGAGGAAACGGAAATCTACGTAACCCCTTTGGCGCCTCCGTCG
>NC_090894.1:2432886-2457886 GCF_036669925.1 Montipora capricornis
TCTTAATGGTGTCACTTTGTGCCTTATCTGATGTACATTACTAGTGTCAAGTTTGAACAACACCCGTCCAATGTTTTCGGAGATATTCTCAATCATTTTGGGATTTATTACAGTCATTTGTAATGTTTGTGACTTCATCAATTTGTTAACAAACTTGAACATCTCTGGAAGGAAAGAAGGTATTCCAAAATAGAGAACACCATTCTTCCTTATTCTGAAAGGTCTTTAAAATAAGCAAAATATATTTTTTACATTATAGACACTTTAATATGAAAAACGGCTTCTTTTGCATTTGATGACGTTAATAAGCGAGACAGTCTTTACGTTTAAGTTTTTCTTACAAACTTTGTCGAGAAGAACGATCAGAAAACGCTGGCTTGGTTAAGGAAATGTTCCGCTTCGTTGTCAATGTGATAACAATAGAAATTTGGGAGCGCACTAGTGCGGAAAAGTTCATCAGAAATTTAGCTGGCTATGTAAAAACGCCGCTGCACGAAGGAAGGGGGGGGGGGGGAGGGGTAATTCCAAATGTTAATCAATCTTGGGCAAAAAAGGCCATTACGCAGGCGTTAATGGTTTACGACAGTTAATCACTACTTTTGTTCGCGTTAAACTTAGTGGAAGGAGATGTTGACCAAAATCAAGAAAACACCCTGAGGAGCCCAAAATCCGTTTAAGCCAGGTTCCTGTCTAAACGGGGATGATATAAAGGCTGCAACACACCCACGCATTGTTGTACTCAAAAGAATATAAGAAGCGTACCTTATTGAGCCCTTGAACCTTTAAAATTGTGAACTTGGTAGCGCCTCCTAAACCCTGATAAGGGAGAGGTAAGTTCAGTACACAGAATTTGTAGATGTTTAAAATGTCTTGCTGATTTAGGACGAACGTGCAAAGAAGTACAAATCTGTATGCTTTAAATGTCTCGCGCATTTATGGCAAACGGCTTGCACTAAAGTCTGCTTCAAAGTAAATACATCACATACTGTAAGAGAAGCAAATCCACCAATAGGGACACAGGGTGAACCAGTCGAGAATTTCATCAGCAAAGCCTTCTCTTCTTCTTTAAGTTGTGACACGACGCTCCAAAACCAAGTGATTTCGTCGTCTGCAGATGAACATCCTTGATACTATGAATTTAAATGGTAGTCAGGATTAAATTGCAGTCTTATTCTAAGCTCATGTTACTGGAAAGGGGAGTACATCTGCTCTCAAAGCTGGCATTAAACGCTGGCTTTTACCGGCGCAAGCACAAGCACAAGCACAAGAGACATGCGCAAGAGCATTGGCTTGTTACGAAAAGTAGGCTTCACATTTGCTTGTTGACAATGAGACATGTTTGATCCTACTCCGGTTTGAACAAATTTGAATGTATCTTTAAAATTTTGACAACCTTACGTCTTGGTAAAGTTATAGATTTCAATTCTAGTAGTAAGTGTACTTCAGGTTAGGTGATCCCATCATCAAAGGAAAGCTTAAGTAGCATTCTATTTAAACAGTTGCGATAGTAGAATTAGCCAATACAAAACAACCCTTGGCAAAATCGCAAGTCTCTCGGGAAGGTTTTCTCCATCATAGATCATACACTTTGTGAAATTAAGCACAAATAAACCGCAATAACAGTCGACAATTTAACGCTTCGAAAATCGAGATCATGGCAGTAACAGGCTAATACGTTTCACGCTCGCTAATTGCCTCCGAGGTAACCAATTAGAACGCACAAAAAGCACTCATCAATAATTATATGAGTTATGCTTAAGAGCGATTGATTGGATTAAATGGCAATTGAAACTGGGACGCTCAATAAAACGACATCAAAAGATAAATTTAATGGCTCATCCGAGTAGATTTACAGTGCTTGATCCGAAGGATTTCATGCAAGGATTAGAATAAATCGACGACATGATACAGGAAAGAAACTTTATTTAGGTGTCAGTTTTTTAGCGATGAAGCACTCACTGGGGACACTGTAAAGTGAAATCAACGAATTAACACAAATCAAATCAAATGTTGGTTTTCAAGGAGAGGGGCAAACCGGAGTACCTGGAGAAAAACCTCTCGGTGCAGAGTAGAGAATCAACAAACTCAACCCACATGTGACGTCGAGTCTGGGAATCGAAACCAGGCCACATTGGTGGGAGGTGAGTGCTCTCACCACTATGCCAGCCCTGCACCCTGAAAGAATGCCCACAAAAGGCAACTTCAACCTATAAAACGTCTTTTAGCTTCCCAGATCTCCATCACAAGGAGTTACGGTTAGGTCTTCAAGGTGAAGAACAAAACACTCAAGCGGTGCGCGGATACAAAGCACGTTTTACTCTGGCTCGACAATTTGGCTCGCCTTTCATTTGTTGTTTTTTTTCTTTCTTTGTGACTTGTCTATACTGTATTACTCTGACTAGTGCGTGAATAAACTTGACTTCACTTTGACACTGAATATTTCTCACAAGCCCGCTATTAACTATCTGATTGGTGTGGTTTAATCGTTTGAAGAAAAGACGAATCGGCTCATTTAGATGCAAAAAGGGTGGGGAGGGTACGTGGTACGTGACTTCCTTGTCTTGCATATAAAACTTGAGTGTCCCTCTAACTTTAACAACCATAAACATTTTAAGTACTACTACAACCAAAAAATTAATTCTTCTTTTTCCTTGGTTTCAAAACTATGTTAATTTAACACAGTGACCCAGGTTTAAACCTTGATTACAAAAGACACCTGTTTATTTCAACTGGAATTTTCCTATTTGGTGATCCGCCATTACTAGCTTTAAAATCTTGAGAGAGCTGGATCGAAGAGAAAATGAGGCAAAAAAAATCATTACTTTAAGAATGCAATACGTGTCTACTGACGGAACTGAATTAATATGAAGCACGGGAGTTTCGAGCTACTCATGTTCTGCATATATAACAACCTGCATTTACACGCTAACATTTTAAACTAGTGAGAGTAAATGACGTCACTTTTCCCCAGATCCAATCCTCTAAGTTCCAATCGGGCAGTTTTGAACGCAAGTTTGGGCGGACAGTGAAATCCAAAACTTGCACTCAAAGAAATCAGCCTTTTGATGAAAATCAAAGTTCAAAGTTTTGCCAGTCAGGTGTTAAGCAAAGGGCAAACAAGAGAGGCTCTGCAGAAATCGTGTCAAGTTTTTCAAGTCGTCGTAGTCCAACTTTCTGGGCTAGTTAAACCAGTCAAACTGGTTAAGGCAGAGCGCGCATCGTATTTTTGACAAGGCGAAGCTCAAAATCGAGTCTTTAGTACGAAAATCAATATGGCGTCTTCGAGTGCGATCGAGAGTTGGCCTGGCTTTGAAACGTCTCCAAGCAACGGCTTGCGCATACTAAATAAAGACTTAACACGATTTTCTGCAGAGTCCTTTCTTCCTCGTCGAGGTAAGAAAGGCTCTGCTGGCAGGGTGTTTAAGGTAAAGGCAACTAACCTTGAATCAACGCTAACCATAACGCTTGCTGTATTGTTGTAAATACTAAGACAGTTGGCGTTTGAAATTAAAGGAACACTTCGTGGCCTGAGGGTGTTACGACACTGACTCTCGACGTAATTAAGTGCACTTCTGGATAAAAGTGCGCTTAAGGAGCGAATCATGCATTCTTTCCGCAGATAGAATACGTAGTGTGAGCAGGTCATCATCGTTATATATATTTTTTCAATACCGAATGGCTAAAAGTTGATTTCTGGTTGTCTTTTTCACGAGACCCTGGCACTGGTCAGGAACCCATGATTAGGAGCGTAGCGCTTAACTTCCTTGTTTGTGGAATCGCGTTTTTACAGACCAAGCTATTTTTAGATTGATTTTCCCGCAAAACCAGGGGAAAAAAAAAAAAAAGAAAAGAAAAAGAAAACAAACAAGCTTACAAGAAAACAGAAAAAAAGTGCACGCCATTTCGGCAGTGAATCTTCCTTTCTTCTAAACAGTAATACATTTTGGTACAAAGCATCACTAAAGAGGACATTCCTTCGACTAGAACGAGTACCTTGGTGTTATTCTTCCAGTCGGTGACGTCGATTTTGGCCACTCCACCGATTAGCAAAGAAAATTCGTCGGCCGTAAACAAGGACAGAAGTTCAAGCGAAATAACCTACAAGAGAGCGAAAGTTTAATGGAGGCTGGTAACCCTGTGCCTGCATAGTGTCATTAAGCAGGGACCACTGGAAACAAAGGGGGCAAAAGATACAGTATGTCCCGTGAAAAATTACAATGGAGGTCAAGAAGACGAAGAAGTTTATTGAAAGTATAAAACAAGGAAATTAAAACAAAAAAAAAAAAAAGGATCGGAACACTTATTTAAGTAGTTTCCTCGTTCTCAGATGAAAAGTTGCGCATTCGTGGTGCCGACTGAAAAAGCGCCGCTACACATGGTCAGTACAATTTAATTACCTCGTGGAATCCACCAGCAAACTCAGCCACTTCATCCTTCACAAGTGTCTCCAGCTTAAGCTGTGAAACAAGTTTGACGTACTCTTCCTACAACAGAAAATATGCCATTCGTGACAGATTGATTTATGAAACTTTGGTTTTATCAACGGAGTTCAGTAAGTGAGGACATCAGTCTACGCTCCAGGCTTTCTCTAATAAGTATGCTGGCGCCATACCAAAAATGGCGGATGCTATGAAAAACCATTATTTCGACGTGATAACATTGAAATGTTGGTGAAAGTAAGTTAAATTCATAATGTGAAAAGCGTATACTACATTTTGGCGGCGCTTCCTCGAGGATTTGAGACTTTTTGAAAAATCGTGCTTTTTCGTCAGAATACCCCTTTAAATGTTTAATTTTTCATCTTGTTAATAGTCCAATTTCATGTTCTCCATGACCGCTGAATAAAAATACTGAGGGCGCATTTTTACAGTGTTAGCCTCCATGTGAAGTGAATATATTCACAAATTCCAGCGAGATGACTTGTTCAAAACTCTGTCTATTGCTTAGTTTCAATTTTCAGGCACCTTTCCTGCCGGTATTTATGAATATATTTCACTTCAGATGGAGGCTAACCCTGTAAAAATGCGTCCTCAGTGTTTTTATTTAGCGGTCATGGAGAACTTGAAACTGGACTATTAAGGTATTTATCTCGGCATAGGAGTTTACAGTTTCAAGAATTTCAATTAGTATTGGTTTGAGACTAGTTGGTATCCCATTCCAGACTTTAACCCCAAGAAGTGAAAAGGCCTTACTTTGAACGTTAAGTGCGGATCGTTTGGTAAAAAGATGCTCAGATGTTGATGAGCGTGTGCTGTAAGAATGAACACTGGTAATTTTAGAAAACAAATACGAAAATTTAATCGGTGCAAAATTAGTGTTAATGTCATACATAAAATTAACAATTTTCTCTTAATATAGGAAGATGTCCTTCCAAGAAAAGAGGTATTGCTTGAGCAAAGTGAATAAGACGGAGTGCACATTTTTAAGGACAAGAACTTTATTTAACAAGTTTTCAGATACATTTCCCCAAGAAGTTAATCCATACGTTTTATAAAGTACAATGAGGGACTTGAAAATATCAAGAAGAGTTCGATTGGGAACAATACGTCTTAACTTCGCAATTAATCCGACAGTTTTGCTTATTTTTCTTTCCAACTTAGATTTTCATCAATCAATAACCCAAAAATTTAATGCAGTTCTTTTGTTCAAGAATAACATTGTCATTTTCTTCATTATCAAAAGTATTAATCTGGGGCAGGTAATTAAGCTTTTTTGGTGTGGGCGAAAAATAAGTATAAGTTTATTTGAGGTTATCCAATTAAATAAGTTGTTCAATTCAGCATTTACAATTAATTCCAATGTCTTGAGATTTTTGTGAGAATAAAGGTTATTAGTATCATCCGAAAAAAGGAAAAATTTAAGTTTTCTGGAGAAATGCTAAATATCGTTAACATATAACAAAAAGTAGAGTGGTCCTAAAGTGGGCCCTTGGGCTTGGGGTACACCACAACTAACTACTTCTTTATCCGAAATGTAAGAGTTAATCTCTGTTGTTTGAGTACGATTTGTTAAATAAGAGGAAAACCACTGATTACCGATTCCTCCAAAGGAATATTCTTAGCTTGTGCAATACAGACTAGTTCACAGTTGCAATAAAACAACTTACGTAGAGATGTAAAGTGGCATTCTCTAATTTCGAATTCCCCAGAAGACACTTTTGCCACCCAAATTTTGCATTAACTATTGTTTTCAAATGCTCTTGGGGACACTGTATATTCCAAAGAGCATTTGAACACAATGGTTTATGCAAAATTTGGGGGGGCACACAAAGTGTCTTATGGGGAATTCGAAAATAGAGAATTCAATATTTCTGAAGATACGTGGATCGAGTTCATTAAAAATATGAAGTATTTTAAGTACATCGTTCAGCACGTAGAAAGATTGAGGCAATAGCTGAAGACTAGATGTATGGCAGTTGAAGAAAAGGTTGCGTTCTCCAAACTTCAACCCAAATCCTCTTAAAGTGGCCCTAGCGGAAACATTTTTGTTCTTTGGCAAAAAACTGTACAGACATCATACTCATGCGTATGGCATACCTTACACTTAAAGGGGCAGTTTCACGGTTTTGCGCATGTCCAAGCTTTGGTGCTAGCAGTTGTACATTTTACGATTTCTTACTGAACCAGATGGTGTTCTTTAATCACAGATAGTATTAAAGTGAATACACTGAATGACTGAGGCTCAAATTGGAAGATACTGCGGGTTTACACAGAAAATATCAAATTTGGACAAATTTAGTTTTGTCCATCGAATTTATTGTACGGGTGGAACATTTTATTCTACGCATGAGTTGTAATAGCGCACGAGTTATCTATCCGCATGCAGAGGGTTTGTAGCTCAGTCGGTAGAGCAACCGTGATCAAATCCGAAGGTCGTGGGTTGAAATCCCACCCTGGTCAGAGTTTTTCTCTGTCCTTGTGTGGGCCCAATTCCAATACTAGGGTTGATCTCTGATGGAATAATTGGGTATAAAAAACTTCACAGTAGTGTTAGGCCTCACTCGAACTTGAAATCATTACAAAGGAAATGGTTGCAAAAGTAATTCCAATGCGTAATTCCAGTTTTATGGCATTATTTCCGTTTCCTGCATGAGTGCTTAACAATGGAATTAAATGGGTTAACGTGACAGTTTGCCCATGCGCAGAAACGTGAAACTCTCACTTTAAGAAAGAAAGAAATCGGGAGATTTAAGACGACATGTGTCATAAATTATTGATCATGTCTTTAAAGCGTGAAAGAATTTAATTTTAAAAAGGTCCATGATTTTTTTGAACATGCACTCCATTTTCATTCTTGGAGTAAATAACCACAAATTGTAGTAAATACTCAGAGAATAGAGGCAAAGTCAGAGGTAAACAAACTGCATCATCTTTCAGCAATCCACAAGGATACGGCCCCATGCATCTATCGGTTCAGTTTATTGTATTTATCATGTTATAATTTTACCTTGTTATCGTCAGTTAACGTCTTGTCAACATTATCGCTCAGCTCGATGGTAACTGGTTTTGAATTCCACGGATTGATGGCATCCACACTAAACGGCAGATCGAGGTCGTTAACGCTGTTCTCTCGCACCCAGGCTACTGCGTTCTTATGAAGCTCATAGTCAAACGAGCTTAGGTCATCAGGATGCGTCAGTGGAATTCCAAGAATCTGGAAAAAAAGATCACGTCAGGGAAAGAGGTTTATTGCAAAGAAATTGTTTTAAAGTGGCCTTCTGATTTTTTCACAAGTTATGTTTCATGTATCTGAACTTCGGAATTGAATGAAATGAGAGTTGGAAAGATGTTCACAGAGCTAAATGTATCAAGTTCCCAAAGGGCTTGAAAGCCCAGTTGGCAGAGCAAGTGCAGCGCCATCACATGGTTAAGTTCCTCAAAACTGCGATAAGAATAGCATTAAAAAGCATAGTATAGCAGCATATCATGAGTTTAAATCCGCCATATTGCGCGCAATTTACACGAAAATTACGCGCGCGCTATGCGGGAGTAAAAGAAATACACGAGAGTGCGTGTAAATAATTACACGCAAATTCTTTAAGCCTTGTTTTCACTAGCGATGCCATTTTCGTCACCAAAGCCTTGGATCGACACAAGGCTCTGGGAAACTCTATCTAGGAGAACATGCGCCGTAGGGTTCTCATAGCCAAAAACTGGCTATTGGAAACTTACGGCGCCTGCTTACTCCTCGCGCTAACATGAATGCTCCAATTAGAGACGCCTTTTGATTGTTCTTCACGAAAACCAATGAGAAGACACTTTGTTTCAGGGTTTCCCAGAGTTCTTCTCTCCCTCAGTCAAGAGCAGAGCTCTGGGGTCGAGATTGTAGCGATGCAAGCATAAGCACAAGAAGCATACGCAAACTCAGCAGTTTGTTGTTTATTAGCGCCTTTTGTTAACAATAGACAACAACCATTAGTAGGGCTAACGCTCACATGGTTCATGTGGGATATAAAACTACCACTTCACATTACACTCTAATCAGTTAAGTCTAATGAACAACAAGCAAATGCGCTTGCGTCTGTTGCTTGTGCTTCATTCTCGTCACCAGGTTTTCGCGCAGGTCTAGGTTTTCGCGCGGCCATATTCAAGTGAACGCTGGTTTGAGAGACTGCGTTACTGATTGTTGACCAGAAATCGATACAAACGCCATCACTGGTGCCTTCTGTTAAAGACACTAACAAGTCATAGACCTTTTTGCAGATACGGCGGCCATTTTGATTTCTATTGTTTCGAATAGCTATTATGGGATGCCCAGGGGGCAAATACATATTAATGTGCCCCCTGAGTATCCCATAATGTGTTTCGGAACAATAGAAATCAAAATGGCCGCCGTATCTGCAAAAAGGTCTATTGGGCATGCCTATCGTGATAACTGGCCTCGAGACTTCAGATGGAAACCACATATCGACGAGTTAAGGATTCTACAAAGGTTCTAACCTGTTTCACAAATGGTTTGGACAGCTGAAGATTGATGAGCAGGTGCTGGCAAACAGCGAACCCTACCATGCGACCAATAAAGCGAAGCTGCTTGAGTTTGGAGCGTAAAGACAAGTTGATGATGGATTGGTCAGCACTGCTGTCCTCCTAGTCGAATTAAAACAACAAAAGTAAGATGAACTTTAACAGTAAATTAAGGAAACAACGCGGCCTTGCGTTTTTCTTTATTTCCACCATTTTGTTATTAAAAACAAGAGAGCCCTCATCAGCTTCCTTTCTTTATGCAACTTATGTCGCCGCAAGTCAAGGATACCTTTCCCACAAACAGTTTATACATGCATTGTCATTAAGTTTTTTTGAGGGGAGCAAGGGTGGCGCAAGTGGTGAGAGTGATCGCTTCCCACCAATGTGGCCCGGGCTCGATTCCCAGACTCGGCGTCATATGTGGGTTGAGCTTGTTGGTTCTCTTCTCTGCTCCGAGAGGTTTTTCTCCGGGTACTCCGGTGAGTTAATTTCATTTGTGTCCCCAATTAGTGCTCTTGTGCTAAATCCATTGACACTTAAATAAAGTTAAAGTGTTCATAGCACGAAGCTCAAGGCTAGTACTAGTGGGGCCGAGCAAACAACTGAAACAAACAATCAAATTGTACATAATATTGTTAAGAATCCCAGCTGGCCGGAGGCAAACCAGTTGGCTATTCACAAGCGTGGCCGAGGATTTGAACTCGGGGATACCGAGAGACAAATCCAAGTAGTGGTTAAAGCGGGACTCGAACCCGGGACCGCTGGATTGCGAGTCCAACACGCTGACCACTCGGCCACGCTGCCAACTTAATACCAATCAAAACCAAGTGTGTGAAAGAGAATAAAATGCAGTTCCCATTCGTTATTGCCAAACCTTGAATTTCGAAAAAGGAATCTGGGGGTGAGGCTTTAACTACCAAAATTCCTTAGCTAAATAATAAAGACACCTCATGTCAACAGTCGAGATAAAATTTTTCTAATAAGGGATCGGCTTTCCCCCAATACTGTCTTTTGCATCTCCTTTGCTATTCATTCTAGCTATCTCGTGTGTTATTATTATTATTATTATTATTATTATTATTATTATTATTATTATTATTATTATTATTATTATCATCATTATACTTACCATGCAAGATATCCATGTTACCGTATGTGAGGTCTGAGATATTCCAGCATGGTTGAGGCTATTAGTTGTACGGGTCCTTCCATCTCCTGTCACAAATTCCTCTCTTGAAGATGTCCCGCTAACATCAGACTGGCTTGTATCCTCATTTCCCGATTCTTGATGAGGTAGGCGCACAGTATCATCCATTGACTCGCTCTCTAAGCTATCTGTAGGGATGCTTCGTTGGTTTTCATCTGTGCCACTGGAACATCCCTCAAGCTGCATACCCATCAGTAACTCTTCATCCGTGATTTCATCGGACATCACGGATGAGGACAATTCTTCACTTGACTGATTTTCTTGGATCAGCCTTCTTGATGCTTTTTCGCGTTTGACTTTTGCACTGATATCCGATTGCTGCACGCTACTAACGTGAGAATCCAGGTTAACATGTCTTGCAAAATAAGAGTTTGGTACTGGGCTGTGTGACGAAAATCAAAATACAACAACAACAACAATAATCATTTAATGATAATGATAATGATGAAACGTGCAGTAAAATTCGTACGTTACAGGTATGCACACAAGTTCCAGCCCAAGCCGGACCTGGGGCCCGTTTCTCGAAAGTCCCGAAAAATTTTCGGGCCCGAAAAGCCATTTGTGAAAGTGCCAGCCGCTTGATTTGGAAAGCCGATCTTTTAACATGTTTTCAAGGTAACAAAAAGAAAATTGACTGTGAAGTTTAACGACTTAAATCCCCTCCGTTCTTGAGATACAAAGGGAATTGTGACACCTGAAAATGGCCCGTAAAGTTTCGGGACTTTCGAGAAACAGGCCCCAGCACCCAAGGTCTCAAACTAACAGCAGAAAAAGTGCATTACCGATACGGCCAATAACACTTGTTCAAATCACCATCAAACTATTCGCAAAGAATAGGACATTGGGTTGCCGGTATTGTGGTCTGTCCTTGCAAAGTGCATACTATCAATTGAAGCTTTGCCCTGTTTTGCAAAAACCTGGGTAGTCAAACTCAGATAAACAGGAGCCCGTGACTAAGAGCGCTTTCCTTTTGTCAGAGCTGGCCGGCCAGACCGTAAGTTTGCAAAGAAAATGCAACAATTTGAAGGAACACTTGCATGAAAATCCCTCACATTCTTCTGGAGGAGTATATATCATCCTCGAAGTGTTAATCTGGAGGCGTTGTAGAGTTGGTTCTTCCAAATGCCCGGTATGGCCGGTTCAGTTCTGTCCTATGGAAGGCGTCCTAGCAGCACACAACTTCATTGCATTTCTGAAATGGCGTTTTTACAGACCAAGTTATTTTTAGATTGACTTTCCCCCGAAACCAGGCCTTTCGAGCTGATCAGAAGTCTTGCACGAGAAATTACTACCCATGGGCTTGAGAATGGTTACTCCTGCAAGCCAAACCTTATTTACTGTAAAAACTCGTGTAAAAATAGCTTGATCTGTGAAAATGCCGTCACAGAGGCCTTGCATTGGAGTTGTAAGCTCCTGGTTATGACTCCTGGATAAACTAAAGTGAACTGAGACTCCTACACATTATGTACAATGAACCGTTAAAATTTAAGGTCTCACAATCCACCCCACTCTCCAATGTGTAGTACAGGTACATGTCACGCAAAAGCAGAGGCATCGTGAAATTACTTTCACCGCTCTATTTTAGAAGAATTCATAATCACCTGTACTGAGAATCATCGGCAACAACAAAGAGGCCTCGTTTAGGATCGATGACATCTTTGCAAAAGCATGCAAAAAATTCCCTCTTGGGACCAGTGCAGACACCTGTGAGAAAGAAATCCACCCATCTTCGTCATCAATTAAATGTTCTAGAAACCTTTCATTCATCCCTGATACAACCACCTCCGACTAGTTTACATGCACAAAGACGCGTAAGACTACATGTACCCTAAAGATGGGTACAGATGTAAAATGTGGCACACCACACCGCCACCGAGAGTTAATCCACACTAACGCTCTTGATGGCAAGGTCGTTCATTTTCTGCGTCCGTCTGAAATAATAATTTCAGATGTCTAAAAGTACACGCAATAGGCCATTTTCGAAATATCAATATTCAGCTTGATAGTGAGGCAGAGAGGACAAAAATGATAGAAACAAGTTAGCATAATTATCATCTACTTTCCTTTGCCTTTGTCCTCTAAGCCTCTCTCTCAAGCTGAATTTTAATAAATCGAAACTGGCCTATTAGACGCAAGCCGATTTTGATAAACGTCACCAAGTGCTCCCTTCCTCTTCTCTCCATCTTCAACATCACTTGCCAATTGGAAATACAGAAAATAGACGTCACGAAGTGCTTTGTTCCTAAAAATTGGTAGCGAATAGACCAAATCTAAGTATGGACGCCAGTAAATTATTCTTTTATCTTTGGGCAAATTGGCCTGACTAGCCTCGTTTTACAGCCACATTTCTTTCAATTTTACACGTGAAAACGAGGCTAATAAGGCCAATCAACACTGACAAAGACAAAAGAATAATTTAAGATTGCATTCGGTCAACAGCGATGTTTCTCGTGACGTCATTCACTGCTATTAATATACCAACCAAAACCAACTTGGCTGTCGAAACAATGACTTCTTTTGTTCTGTGAGAAATCTGACGTCAATGTTTGTAAACAAGAAATATCGCTATATTTAGACCGAAGTGACACTTTCATGCTGGATACCATAATTGGGCATGCATCTAAATGCGTGCATGCAAGTTAGAGAAAGAACATACAGTAAAGCATACCAGGTTCATTCTTGAAAGTGACACTCAGTGATTTGCTCCGGAGTGCATGTCCCAGTATTCTTCCCATCTGGTTCATTGCACTTCCAAGAACGTCCTCTCTGTCAATTTCTAGATGGATACTGTCACATGACCAGCTAAATGGCTTCGATCTATATGAAGGAAAATAGTAAGATTCTTAGTACACGTGGAACATACGTAAGAAACCGGCAATGGCAATGCACTACTAGCCAGCCCACCGGCAATGCTTTTCTAGCCAGAAAACAAACCTTTAACAGCTGAAACGTTGACAACCCTACCCTTTTATTGATGCTTGTCGAATAATAGGGTGTTAACAATTTAAAAACGACGACGGCTACGCCCAATACAAGGCAACAAAACAATAATACCATTGGTTAAAAAGAATCGTGCTGTACGCATTTTATTGCTGTACTCTGCATAACAATAACGTGAAATCACTAAACTTGAGGTTTTAACGACAACATGACGTTTTAAATTCAATTATAGGATAATTCGCCCACATTGTACAAAGTGAACAAGATGAAATAACCGCGAAAGACTTAGGATTGTGCAAAGTACACATTTTGAAGAGAGGTTTTCGTCCATGTCGCCATGGTGAAATTAAATTAAGCAAGGATCAAATCGGAAAAAAAATTCATTAAAAACTTGAAATATAAAATCAGCATGTGACTGTCCGTGACGAAATGATTGCGTGATGTGCAGAACGTATGCGCAATAACAATAGGTGACACCATCCTTAATTAATCTAACTGGCTGCTTTCTTCCAATATTATTGGGTTATGCTATTATTATATTAGAGTGCTTGAATTACCGTACTATACACCTTATTCCAAAATGGCCGCTCATTTATACAGATACAAATTGGTCCTTGCTGCCTCGTTCAAGATAAAATATCAAGGCTGTTGCCTAACAGGAGCCCGGTAGCCTGGGGCTCCCAAAGAATAGCTCTGGGCTCCTTAATTTTTCACAGCAACACCTTTCACTTCATATGTTGGGCTCCTAAGTTCTCAGCATTTAGCTCTGAGGGCCCCTTTAAAATTTTCTTAGGCAGCAGCCTTGAATATTCATTTGAATTTTAAGCTTAAGAACAAGGCATCAAGGGCTAATTTGAATAAAAACAAAAGATTATTTAAATGGCGGCCATTTTGGAATAAGGTGTATAGTTCCTTCTATTCTCATCTATTCTCCATCTTCATGTATTGTTCACCTTTCACAAATGTACACACGTGATGTCAGAACAAAAATTATGAATACGCTTCTTCAAGACACTTCCCACTGACAACCAAGGTTGGGGATCCTAGGAAGAACTTACCGCTGGGTTTGCACAGAATTTTGGTTCCAAAATGAAAGACTTTTTCCAGACTTTTTCCAAAATGCGAATTTCTTTTTCCAGACACAAGTTTCGTATATATAGTTTGTCCCATGATGCACTGTGAACATACACTAACCACGATGCAGTGCTGGCGTAAGAGAGATCTGAGACTACTCGGTCTGCGATTGAATGTTTTCGCCTAAGACGAAATTTTAAATAAGATTTGACTGCCTGAAAAAATTCACTAAGCAATAAAGCACTTGTTTCAGTTTCAAAACAAAAAATTCTCCAGACTTTTTCCAGGTCTGGAAAAGTGGTTTGCAAATTTCCAGACTTTTTCAAGAATTCAAGACTCTGTATGAACCCTGTTACCAGTATGTCTCATCAGTGTGTAAAATTATTTTTGAGCGTCTAGGTTTGCACGATAAACGAAAAAATAATGCATATAGCCTCACTCGATTTCAGATAGTTTCCGCAAGAACCACCTTCTCTTGTTGTCAAAATCCAAGATTGCTCTCCAAGTGTGCTGCAGAAGGCCATAGTTGTTCTCATCAAGCATTTCAGGGTTTTGACGGATAAAATCATTAAACACAGTGTAGTATGCATCATGATTGGCTAACGATACAAGCACATTCTTGACAACCTGAAAGCAAACAAATGCACTCAACATATTGCACTATACATGTAACTCTTTGCACATGAAAACATCATCAATTTTTCACGAGGCACAGAATAACCTTTCGGGGAATTACTGTAAACAAACAGTAGATTTTCGTGCCTTTGAATAGACGCACTGAAAATTAATTCTTATCTACTACAGTCTCCATTTAAAGTAGGGTGGATACAGCTGTACATACTCCTTACTAACCTCATATTCTTGGTCTGTACTGTAAGTTATAGATCAAGTTTTTTTCAGCTGACTTACTGTATGGCCCAAGCGCAAAGGCGATGGGCCAGAGGTCAATGGGAAAAACAAGGATCTGTAACTTACAACTACAGGCCAAGAAAATAAAGGTTAGTAAGATATTTATTATACTCTGAGGTAATAAGGGATGTGGGAAAGTATAAAGATAGTTGAAGTACTAGTCAAGCAGAACATTCAACTGCCCCAAATCATTGGCATGCATAAAAGATTTGAAGAAAAGAATACGGTAAATTTAATCTTATTGGTTTTTTGAAATAGTTGCTGCAAGGTTCAAACATTTACATTTTCAGAAGTTATTTCACGTAAACAACACATCACAACACGAAAACCCTGCTAGAAAATGAAGCATAAAAATTTAGCAGGCCTTGAAGTGGACCATACTGCAGAATGCGTCCCCCTAAATGAGCAAATCATAGCAAGTACACTATAACAATCTGATAGATATACAATGTAATAAATAACAAGTATGCATACAAGCATGTGGAACTGCTCAGATATACATATTACATGCATGAACATTGTTCACTCAGTGCCAGAAGAATAGAGGAGCTCTGTGTACCCAAGGAGGGTGCACAGAGCACCATGGGTAAGAAATACATGTATGGTAACCCATCTGTGCGAGAAAATTTGGTTTTGGTCATACGACTGTACGACCATACGCCAACCCTCCATATATACAAACGTGAAACTCTGTGGTACTGGTGTTTTTTGGAGGGAACATCTTTGATATTGGAAATCCATGTTGAGGTTAATTGAGACCTGTCAAAACAAGGTGTCCAATGACCAGTATCACATGACAATATCACAGGCTCAAGTTTAAAGCTCATCAAGGTCAGCTGACTAGGTACTGGTTTTAGATTGGATCGCAGGCTCAAGCCAGGTTAACTTATTGTAAGAATAAATAACAGTCAGAAGCTCCGCTTTTAGGCTTGGCTAAAACTATGTAAAATTATTACAAGCATGCAGTGCAATTGCATGGTCATGGATTTGAATCTCATTCAAGGCTGCTCAGATATACATTACATACATGAACATTGTTCACTTAGTGTCAAAAAGAATAATATTATTCTGCAGTGCAACTCTTGGTTTGCATCCATGTGCTGAGACAGCTTTGTTGGTCAAAACAATAGAAGACCTCAAAAGTTTTGCATAATAATAGAGTCAAATTCGCACCATTGCCGCTATGACGCCAGATGCAAACCATCAATTGCACGATCATGGATTTGAGTCCATTACCATGCAAATGAAGGGACAGATTTTTTTCAATAATTGGACAACCACAAGCAATGAATGAAAGTTTTTAGCCTCTTCCACCGCGTCCATTGCTTAACTTAAAAGTCTTTCCCCAAGAAAATTGTTTCAAACAAGTCATGTATCTCCTTGCGTGATTCAGAACACAACAATAAAATCGTGGTGAAGGGATATTACCTTAACTGCCCTTTTCTTCTCCACTTGATTTTTAGCTCCCCTCAGGAGATATCCCAGAATGAACACTTGCTCTGGTTTGGGTTTCATTAGTGCCAACACACAGCTCTCATGAGCCTTAAAATTGGCATACAGTAATGGTGGCCACCCATAACGGTCCACACAATCCACTCGGTGTCCAAAGTTGAGTAGCCATTGAACACATTCAGTGTCTCCAGACATTGCTGCCAGATGAAGGCTTGATGTACCATCACTGTCCTGTGAAGTGGATTGTAATGTACAGTACACAATATAATGAAAGTCACTATGATAACAATAATTATTATTAAACTGTGGAGAGAAAGTTGAATTGGACCGCAAATGATCCTTGGACCAGAAATGGTCCCCAAATTGACCGGACCGGACCGGACCGGACCGGAAATGGTTGCCTCATCAGTAATTTAAAAATGGACTGGACTCAAGAATTTAGAGAGAGAATTTAAACTTGACATTATATTTTTTCCCTTATAACGGAACAATCATTACATTCAAATGCTTGACATGTAAATTTTACAACTTTAAAACTTACAATGCAGCAGCTTTATGTATTTTAACTTAAAATGCAGCAGTTACATGTATATGTGCAGCAACACAATTTTCCTGTTAACTGTAACATGTATATTTTTCTACTCTACGATTGCAACGCCTAAAATATACTTGGAATTGTGCGACACTCCTCATTTTTTCCAAATAGGGCCAACAAAAAGAAGTACAACTAAAAAAAAAAACAGTTAACCTGAAAGGAATAATTTAAGCCCAACTTCTGTTTTACTTTCAGTCAGTTCTTCCTTTTCAGATGTCTTATCCCCTATAGCTACACCGTAAATGCTGGGATATGAAACGAATGCAAGCATAAGGGAACACAGCAATTTTAACCACGCCGTGTTCCCACAGAAATTCGTCTAAAATGAGCTCTGTTCTCTCCCATATTGCTTTTGCAAGACACTATTTATAGCTTTGTTCTCACGCATTAAAAAAATTTCCAGGTGCAAGTGAATCCAACGATTTAATAATCATAATCTCCGAAACGTACATGTTAAAGTTTTGTGCACTTCCTAAGGTAAGCATTGTAAATTCCTTCCTTTTTCATTTTATTTATTTTTTGCTCAAAACTATGCATGCTTATTCGGTTATTTAGTACAGGATGTTTACCTGCTTTTATTTTTGCTTTATGCCAGAGGAGTTTGTAGTTTCCTCATATATCCATGGACTATTCATGGAGTCCATACCATTCCTGATTTTGGGGGGATCATTTATTAAGGTCATTTCTGATCGAGGGATCATTTCTGGTGCAGGGATCATTTTCAGGCCAGGATCATTTGCGGGCCTGTACAGATCTAATCGTGTAGCAGAAATAAATGATTGGATTTTTCCAAACTTGGTCACCACTTGAGCAGAATAGTTTTCCAATTTTTTATCAGTAATTTTTCCTAAAAGCAAGTACTGTTGGGGTACAACGGTGACCTTTTATAATTCAGTCAATCTCTATCAAAGAGAGGAATGTTGGAGCTGCCATTGATTGGTGGGCATTTTCTAGGCATGGAAGAAGCACATTTTGACGAGTGTGTTAAAAACTTTCTGGCGGATTTCTCCATCATTTCTTGAAGCTTGTGTGGACTTCGCCGTAATCACATTTTAAAGTTTTATTCATTCAAGTTTACGAGAGAATATGTCTACTTGTTTTTTGCAGCTCAGCGCAAGGAACATACATACATACAAAACTGAAAGCTTACATATTCAGGGTGACCGGCTCTTGTAATGCCCGGTTGGGCTGTGTCAAAAAGTGGGATGGGGGGACGCATTTTTACCATTTGTTTAACTTTTCATCATATTCACAAAATCCTTGTCTGTTGATCGTAACTGCGTTGTACCCTGGTCTTAAGTTCCTCGCTTGTACAATTTGTGAAACAAAGGTATAGTAAATTTATAGAGTATAGTTCATTAATCATCTTCATAAAAGGTGATTTTCATTATACTACATCATCAAGCTACACAGTGGAGTAATTTAGGTAAAATGGATTGGATAAATGTTTCCTCGTAAAACAAAAATACACTGTATGTCAATTTATGAGCTTGGTCAAGCCTTCACACACTGAAATCAAGAGTTACCGGCACTTAGCTTCTGGCCCAGGGGCGGTACTTTCTGGGTGGGGGATGTGTGCTGGGACCCTGGAACCCTTAGCCTATAGCAGAGCTGGCTCAGCTGAGTTTTGCTACCCTATACTACAGTAAACTCCCCAAATGCCCCCTATCCTAGAGTAGCGGTTTTTCAGAAACTACTGAGGTCACTATAGCTACATGTAGCACAGTCTAGCCAAAACAAACCCATACCACAATCGTTTCTCTCTCAAAAAAGGATTTATTTATACTTGTTCCATTTGTTCATTAGAGATGAAATAAGAAACCATTCTTAAATTATTTGTCGGTATATTTGGTCTCAAAATAGTACTGACAAAGGCTCCGATGCCTCGCAAGAATGTATCAATTACAATTGAGATTTCACAAGTTTAACGATAATATGTGGAAGGAATTATTGTAACTTGCTTCTCAAGGGGCGGCTATCACCGCCAAAAATGCAAGAAATTGAAATGAAACAGAGAAAACCAAAATGATTTGTGGTTTGCCAAACGAAACATAGTCTCCTTCATTCGCCATCTTTCGGGATGTCACACAACGAGCTTTGCGTGACATCCTGACCACTGACTATGTGACTGACTAAAAAGAAAGGTCCTTAAGGTACTGTAATTCCCTTGAAAATGACGTGCTATCCAGATTTTTGTCAAACTTGGCACAATAATATTGATATTCATACACAGGACACTAAAAAAAGCAATAAAAAGATGGTATCACTGTGCTTGTTTTCACGCTGAATAACCTTCATTACAAGAACAACAAAAAAAACAAGGTGACACAAACACCAACCTTGGTGTGCCCAACACCACGCATGCGCACAACCATTTCACCTGGTTAATTAGCAGACATGGAAAGCTGTTTTGGCCTTGCTGGGCCTCATCAGCATAGTATACATATAGCTAACAGACCAGGCGGGTGTCTTAGAAACCTCTTTAGGTGGCAGCCCCACACAACAAATGCCGTAAGCTGGGATGGGAACAGCAAAGCTGTTCTCCCAGACGGCAACCGGGTGGGAAGGTGGATCACCAAAAGAGACCAGTGGGTCACACATAAATTTTTACGTACAACAAAAAAAGCAAGGTGACACAAACACCAGGGTTTATTTGTGCAGCCTTGCTTTTTTTGTTGTACTTAGAGTAAAGGGCATGCAGTGCGAAAACAAGCATGGAGACCCCATCTTTATATTGCCTTTTTTCAGTGTCCTGGGTATGAATATTAACTGTGCCAAGTCTGACAAAAATCTGGAGTACGTCAGTAAAACGTCATTTCCAACTGAAGGGAATTACAGTACCTTAAGGACCCTTCTTTTTAGTCAGTCATGTACTCAATGGTCAGGATGTCACACAAAGCTTGTTGTGTGACATCCCAAAAGATGGTTGCGAAGGAGACTACATTCTTTACGAAACCCCACTTCGACACAGTTTCCATTTCACGTACAAAAACATAGTAAAAGCTAACAAGAAGACAACTCTGAGCTGGGACATAAGACCTTATCTTGTTTATCCTCATGCGGTGGACATCATTAATCAGTTGAATTTAGCCCTGCCCTCGAAAAACAAAAAGAATAATTTATCCAAAAAGAAGAGAAAAAACTGTTTCACCCAGAGAACAAAAATGCCTGTCAGGTTTGTGCCAAGTTTTATCGGGCTGACGACTGATATTTATGCCAGACCCCCTGTCGACTAAATGTTATCTTCTCTCTCTTATTTGAGAGAGGTTGACATCTTGTCTCTAGTTCAAGACAAGGACTTATGTGAGGAGAAGACCCAAGTGCTTGAAAAGGTGATCATTACGGGCCTCGACGGAATTATGCCATTTAAATCAAAGAAAGTTGCTTCTAATAAGCCGCCATGGGTTAATGTTTCTCTGAACAAGCCCATTCGGCGTAGCCAGCACGACCTGGTCAGCGGTAATATGATCGACTATAACATTTTTCGCAATAAAGTCAACCGTGCTAGGAAGAACTGCCGAGCTAAATTCTACGAGGCTAAGGTAAAACATCTTAAATCATGTAAGCCTGCAGTCTGGTGGAAGGAAGTAAAAAATCTTAGTGGTTTTGCACCACCGGCTCGCGCCGACCCACTTGTAGATTTCCAGCACGTCGTCGGCGAACAGGGCGAACCCCCTAAGGACTCTCGGTTCCTGGCGAATCTGATCAATTCCAGCTTCCTTTCTCCTATGAGTGTGTTCGAACCACTACGTGCACGACCGAGCGAGCACAATAACGCAGCACCTGTTGAGCCACGCCCGAGGCTCATCACGGAATATTCTGTTCTACAGAAGCTGCGCACTCTCAACCCCAACAAAGCGTCTGGTCCTGATCAAATCCCCTCTTGGCTTCTCAAAGATAATGCGAATATACTTGCTGCCCTGTAGCAGACATCCTGAATTCTAGCTTCCAGGAGAGTCGCCTACCTAAGTCATGGAAACGAGCGGATATTACACCCCTCCCCAAGCAGTCACTAGTGCTTGATGTTAACAGGCATCTGCGACCTATATCACTAACGCCAATACTGTCAAAAGTGGCCGAAGAGTATGTGGTTGAGGAATACATCAAGCCAGCTGTCCTGGTCAAAGTTGATTGGAATCAATTTGGAACGGTTCCCAATTCCTCTACTGCGCATGCTCTCATTAGTATGCTGCACACATGGTATCAGAAGACCGACGGCAACAGCTCTACGGTCCGTGTAGTTCTATTTGACTTCAAGAAGGCTTTCGATCTGATTGATCACCGCATTCTATTGGAGAAGCTTAAGAACTTTGACATGCCTGAGTGGGTTGGTCTCTGGATTGAAGATTTCCTCACTGATCGGCACCAAAGAGTCAAGCTCTCTCAAGACTGCTTCTCAGAGTGGGGTAGAGTCCCTGCCAGCGTACCACAAGGGACTAAGCTTGGTCCCTGGCTCTTTGTGGTGATGATCAACGACCTCCACGTCGAAGGCGTTGATCTATGGAAATATGTCGACGACACCACCATAAGTGAAACAACCCACAAGAGTGATTGTAGTCAGATCCAAACAGCTGTAGATAATTTAGTTGGGGCAGCTCAGGCAGATCGGTTCCAGCTGAACGAAGCAAAATGTAAAGAGTTGCAGATTTGTTTTGCCAGATCTAAGCGTTCATTTCCACCTGTCGTCATCAATAATAAGAACATCGAAGTTGTTAAGAGTGCCAAACTTTTTGGTCTCTTCATCTCTGACTATTTGAAATGGAACGCGCATGTTGCTGAGATAGTTAAGAAGGTAGCGTCCAGACTGTACTTGCTGAGGCAGTTAAAACGAGCGGGCCTCGACCCGCTCGAACTTGTATGTTTCTACACCACATGCATTCGGCCGGTCGCCGAATACGCCTGCGAGACCTTTCATAATAGCCTTCCCATATACCTATCAGATGAACTGGAAAGGCTTCAAAAACGCGCCTTTCGTATCATCTATCCCACCTTGAGCTATTCCGAAGCGCGCGTCGCCCTGGGGCTGCCGCTATTAAGCGCTCGAAGAGAGGAACTCACCACGCGCCTCTTCGATAAGATCCTTCAAGACCCCAACAACAGGCTCCATCACTTACTGCCGCCCAATAATGAATGCCAAGTAACTCTCAGGAAAAAGAGGACTTTCAATGTCCCTCTTTGTAAGACAAATCGCTTTCAGCGGAACTTTTGAGTTGCAAGTTCTTCCCGTTCTTAGCATTTAGTTCTCGGTGTGCAATCTTGCTTTTAATATATTTTAATATATTTTTAGATTTAAATTTTAGATTTAAATTTTAGATTTAAATTCTAGATTTAAATTTTAAATAATTTTAAAATCTTTGTTCGATTGTAAATAGCCGTAATTCAGCCCTTGGCTGCAATGGTTTTATTTAATAAAGCTATCTATCTATCTCTCTCAGTCTTGACTTGTCCACTTTTCCATGCACTGAATCAAGTGCCCAGCAATCAAACCATTTGACACTTGATTAAACCATTTGACAGTGAGTTAAGTTGTCTGTCGATTTGTTGAACCGTTCTTTCTTTAACTAAACCATTTCAGTCTTGTCTTGTCCATTTGACTTTGCACTGAATCACTTGCCTGGCCATTAAACTATTTGCCAGTGAGTGAAGTCATTCGTCAACTAGTTCAACCATTCCCTCTTTAACTCAACTATTTCAGTCTTGCCTTGTCCATTAAATTTTTGACTTTGCACTGAATCGATTGCCCGTCTCTCAAACCATTTGACACTTGATTAAACCATTTTGCCAGCGAGTTACATGTAAAGTCATAAAATTTTGTCAATTAGTTGAATCCTGCCTTCTTTGAGTAAACCATTTGGCTACGGTTCACAAGATTGTTGTCAGACCTGATTATTTCAAATTTCATCGACAGATGGCTTCTCGGTTGAATAAACCTATTTGAATAAGCAGTTCACTAAGTACCGATATTAAACGAAGTTCATGTAGGTAACTACATGTACCATTAAAGTTGCTATGCGCAACAGACACCATGTGACGACGCATGCCATGTATACCTTTCCAAACAGTTAACATGAATGACCAAATTCTTCCTTAATAAGTGTTTTGTGTTTCCTTTAGGTTGGCCCGCACTTCACCGGGTATTTCTTAAAGTAAGGAAATGTACTCATGGACAACACTTACATTGTATGCTAGAATTCATAGCATTGCCTTACTCGTGCTTGCTAAGCATTTCAATTTTTCGAACTAAAATACATTTTTACCTGTTTTAGCTGGTAACACAGTGCACCGGTTATGGGTACTAATGGGTAGAAGTTGCTAAATGATAAATCCAATGGTATAAACCTAACCAACCCATATGCACATGTACATGTAAGCATTCGGCTTGGTTAGATTGCTGACCCTAAGCCCGCTAAGTGATAGTGTACCTTACACGTAACTGAAACAAATGGGAGAAAACCAACCAGTGTGAAAAAAATGCCGCAGTAAAAGGGAGAAGTTGATGTGTGTGTAGAATAATGATCAAGTTCAGTTTTTTATTGTAAATTAGCTGGTAGGAAATTGATATTTAGTGCCAATGATGAGTTAAAGAAATTTTCGTGTTTTACAGCGCCACTGAGTAAATGGAACTTTTAATTTGTCTAGCTACATTACTCCCATGATTTCCTTACGACTATCATGATAAATTATTATCTCCCTATAACCAAAATAATAAAACCAATGGTGCCCTCACGTTTTCTCAAAGTTAAAATTCTGTGCATGCCATGATTTGCTAAGAGGTGTTATTAATTTTTATCAGACTAAAAATGAACCATTTCTAGCGATCTAGTGACATGTTTTCAACACAGTTTTTGAGGCTCATCCGCATAAATCACAGGGTCATTATAGCATTCGTCACTGAACTGAATTGGTCAGAATTTAGTAAGTTACATGTATAGTGCTGGCAAAGGAAGCGTTATTTTCTGCATGACTTTGTATAAGGTCTGCATATTCTGGGTCTGTGTTTTCTAGGTCTGCTTTTTTTTTTGGTCTGTGTTTTCTACATTTGTAGGTCTGTGGGTCTGCATTTTCTAGTTCTGCGTCTGCTAGACAACCCTTTTTCAAAACCAAAAAAAAATTCTCAAGCACAAATACAGTAAAACGGCCTGGATAACGAGTGTTTCGTTGGTTGGATAATACAGCTGTCACTTACACTGTAGTTAACAGTATCTCTGTATCTTTAAAGAAGTCTTCGTTTTTACATTATGCAATTATTATAAAATTTGAGTCCTTACGTAAATTGCGCCCTTTCTCATTTTGATTACAATTTCTTGCATTAAGAATCGATTCTTCACACCATGAGATTCAAAATTTGAGAGCCTTCCGCTTATTTGACAAGTACAACTTACAGATCATTTCTCTTTCCCGCAGCAAATTGCACCTCGGTTTTACCAAGGGAAAAAAATGTGCATACTTTGGCAGCACGCGACCACTACCCATAGCAAAGACGAGGTATTGCCTCGTCCCGAGGGGTCAATACTTTCAGGCAGTATACTCACAGTGGAATTCACTGAAGCCCCATTCTCAAGAAGCACCTTGACACACTGGGGATTACCACTCTCGCAAGCATACATTAAAGGAGTGAAACCTGCAAAGTACAATCTCGGATGAGTGCTGGTACATGTAACAAACAAAGGAATTATTGCACAAAAATATTTGGTTTTATCAACGGAGTTGATAATGTAAATGTAAATTGACCACCGTACAGGGATTTTAAAAGCTGACGTTTCGAGCGTTAGCCCTTTGTCAGAGTGAATTGAGGAATTATGGGTTGTGTGTACAGTACCGCTCAGAATTAACCTAACATGGAACGCGTTCGCGAACGCG
>NC_090894.1:2470386-2485386 GCF_036669925.1 Montipora capricornis
TGCAGCAAATTGTTTCCAAAATCAAGCAACATTGTTAATTGCATGGTTAGCCGCCTAACAGACACTTGCATGGAATTTTGAAACCCTTGGCATAATTATCTTCAATGTAGAGGTTATGCCAAATGCACCCTGGCAGGCTTCATCTGTTTATTTGATAAAGAATCAGTGATAGAAGTGAAACTTCTGTGCTTAAGGTGGCTTCATATGGTTTTCTGACCACGCACAACCTGGTTACTAGAAAAATTAATGGGTGATCAAAGCTTGCGCGACCAACACGTGGCTCTCCCACGCAGAAAGTAAACAAACATGGCTTTCCAACTTTGCAAACTCTTTTTTCGTCAAAATTATGTGGTGTCTTCTTTTCGTAATGTTTACCTATGCGTAAGAAGGCTGAAAATTATTCTTTTTAGTCCAACTGAAGGTCATGTTAAAAAAATATCATTTCCCACTGTTCTGAACAACTTATCCGATTCTAACAACCATCGTGAAACAAGCAAAAATCGCCAAAGGGGGATTCCCATATAAGTAGGCCAAGTGAAGGGTATACTCCTCCAAACTTTGTCCCTTTTTGCGAAGAGCTCGAGGTTGAGCTCTCAACCAAATTCCATCGATTTCTTCACTCAGGTAAACTTTAGATCTCATCCAGAGGTTCGCGCGCATGCAGAAGGTTGCGAATTTCATGCATGCTCAAATGGCGATCTTGGCAAATTCCAATTCTGTGATGTATGTTGTGCGATGGAAAAATGCGAAACTTTCATGTGAAATATCTCCAGTTTCCTTGTGTGAAATTTCTTCAAATTTTGCAGAGCGGTAGTTACTGTTTACGCCTGACGTCTGCCAATTCATCAAGAGATTGTGTAAGACAATTTTTTAAGTGAACTAAAAAAAACAAATTCTCTAAAAGCGACGAAAGTACCTTTGTAACCCCTATTTTCTTGGCCTTCAGAAGATTCCTCTGGACAAATGTCATGTAATGTCAAAGTTTAGGAAATTTCCACCAAAGGAAATGGAAGAAAATCAAAATGAAAGCAAAATAAACACTGTGAACAAGCTATCTTTAGCGAGTTATAATTCCAGGTAAAACCCTGTTAATTTAATAGTGATAGTTGAAAAGAGTACATGTAGGTCTGTCTTTTAGAAATCTATTGCGACAGACTTGAGAGAGATGCGATTAAAAACAATGCGAAATTCCAGTGGGTAGTGGATACTAGCCCGTGCAAAATGAACAGCGAATATCCATATGGAGCCACCTTAAAAACTCTTGATCCTTCATTTTAAAACTTCTTTGTTTAACAACCTCTACCTGTACTCAAAAACTACTGGAATGTCCCCTAATTGACCCATTGACTCCTAGGAAAGAGACTTAATAGCTTCTATTTTATAGACAGGAGTGTTTTACTGGAAAATTCACCACTGACCTGAGTGGTGTATTTTCCATATCTTCACTAGTGAGGATATTCAGATGATGTCATTTCCCACCTTTGCATAGTTGTTTGTGCAAACAGTCAGTGAAAAGTGGCGATCAATAGATTCTCGTGACGTTCTCTGAAGCTGAAGGAAAATCCTTCTCTGAGAAAGAAGAAAGTGCTAACACAAAGAATAAAACCTCATTCAACTTAAAATTATTCAAAGAGTTCCTTGAAAGTGAAGAAGAAATGCGAAAATTGAAGAAATTCCTGCTGCTGCGCTGCAAGAATTTGTGATAAAGTTTGTGCTCAGTGTTAGTAAGAAAAATGGTGAGTAAAACGCTCCATCTACGTAATAAAAAGAAAATAACACAGGGGCTTGAAGATATGAATTTTATGTTCTTGTGTTAAAAACAATAATAATTTTACTCACTCGCTGGGCTTGTTCGTAAAATATTGTTTTTACCACTTGAAATAAAATTCATACCTTTGCGCCGCTGTGTAATATCCTTTACTTTGTCTAATCCCAGAGGATTTTTTTTGTCTATGTGGGGCAGGCCAGGAGTCAATGGGTGATTTTTTTTTTAATATGGCAGGATCCAATAGCTTTTTCTTTTCAAATAAAAAGCAGACAATCAACATTGTCTTGTTGGCCACATAGAATTTGACAGGGGATTGAAGGCATTCAAGAACAGTTTTTGAATTATTAAGAATAATGGTTGCATGTGTTTTATGTATTACACTAGGTAACTAGTCACAAATTACAACAACCTCAGAACCACAAAGAGGGACATGGAACTGTAGCATAAGAAAAGAAGCAAGAGGTGTTTTACAGTTCTTCTCACCTTGGGTACTCTTGAAAGATAGGTGGATATCTTAATAGGGAAGAATAATTATTGTTTGGGCATTCAGTGAAAAACTTAAAATCTTTCTCTCCAGTCTTGTCTCAGAGTTCGCATGTTCTCATTTAATGGAATCAGGTGCTTCCATCAGAGCTTTTGTTTCACATGGCAATGCCGGATTGTAATGGGTAAATTGGTGCAGAGAACATTCAGTTCATCTGGAAACTTATGCAACACATCTTGGTCTTGTGTTAGGCATTCAAGATTGACTAAAATAAACTTTTGTTTCCTCCACTCCCTGTACGCACGATGTCTCAGCTTTTCCAATTACCAAGACCCAAAACCCTCTAGAACTTGCATCAATCTCAACACGAAAATTAGGTTGCCAAATACAGTTAGGGAACAGCTAAAGCTGTATGAGACATTTAAAAATTCAATGGACACTGTGCATAGAGTCATGATGCTTTATAGAATTGCAAAAATCATTGAAACTGACCAAGATCAAGTTCTTGTGTTGGATAAAGAGCGAGAAAAGTCACAGCAAGGACAAAAGAGTTCATATATGGAATTGCTGGAAAGTGTCAAGAGAAGTATCTCTTCATGCCGGCCTCGTGGTCTTGCTAATGTTATGTGGGCATTAGGAAGGCTAGTTGAGAAAGACCACCAGCTGGTTAAAGTTTGTGAGAAAAGGATTCTGTCTTGTGATATGGCCTCCTTTAACAATGCAGGCTTATCTCAGATTGTCACTGGATGTGCAAGCTTGAACTTGAGGACATCTGAGATATTTTGTAAACTGGAACAAGATATCTTGAGTGGTCACTTGGAAATTTTTGCATTTGATAATCATTTGCTTTCAGCATTGTTGCTAACTTTTGCCAAGACGGAGAATGGCTCCCTTGAACTGTTTGGTGTTTTCGTGAAAGAAGTTCTTTCAAGAGACTTCTTGTGGTTTGATAGTCGTGCTCTTGCTTCATTTGTGTGGTCACTGGCAAAGAAGAAATTTAACGCTAAGAACTTATTCCACCGTGTTCAAGAAGAGATAGTTCAAAAAGGAACAAAAGATCTTCACAATGCTGAGTTTGTTCAGATTCTTTGGCTTTTACTAAGGCAGAAATGGGAAGCAGGGAAATTTTTGTCTTTTTTGGACAATGAACTTCTTTCAAGAGGTGTCGAGCTGTTTGAAAATGTGCAACTAGTGGAAGTCGTTTGGTCTTTAGCAAAAAGTTAGATGACTAAATCCAGAGTATTTGACATTGTCAAGGCAGAGATTTTGGTCCGTGGTATTAATGGCTTTCAAATGCATCAACTTGTATTGATCCTTTGGTCATTTGTCTCAGTTAAAAAACATGACCGTGGATTAATTTCTGAAATTGAAGGCAAGTTGTGCACAAGCTATGTGAAGAACTTTGACAATGGCGACTTATGCCAGATCATCTGGTCCCTTGCAAAAGCAGAATGGAAAGGTAGTAAGTTTTTTGACATCGTTGAGGCTGAAGTATTTGATCTCCGAACGAGCCAGCTTACTACTGAAGAGAAATGCATGCCTATGCGAGGACTAATTGAGGCCAAGAGAGGAAGTAAACGACTATACGAACTTTTGGTGAACTCCTTTTCAGCGAGCAACTTTAGAAATCTGATTCAAATTCAAATTCTTGAGTGTCTTTGGTGTCTGTATAAGTCAGGTGTTGAAGCACAAACATTGTTTGATGCTCTGGAAAAAGAACTCCTTACAAAGAGAAACTGATAATTGTAATCGCAAGCAAGATGCCTTCCTAGAAACACTATTTAAAAAAGATTGGAAAGGAAATCAGTTGACATTATGAAATGTGAGCGTTGAGAATGATGTCTTGCTACATCCAAAAAAATATACATCAAGAAGTAATATTGTCTTTCTATAAATTGGAACTACGGTATTGCTGTCACTTTCAGCATCGTTTTTAAATAATGAACAAGAAGGTTCAGTTTCGCATTTGGATTCAGTCCTGGCATAAGGGGAGCAGGCATGGGGCAGGGATTGCACAGTGGGGTGGCACTGTTTCAAGAGCTGTTGCCTCCCACCCATGTGTTCCAGGCTCAATCAGGGTTCTCCTTATCAAGCGGTAACCGGTAAAATTTATCGCTTGTAAGAGGACTTACAGTGCAGCTCGGAGATAAGCGAACCAAATATACGCAAAAAACGTGCATACGCAAAACGCGTAAACGCGTCAAAAAAAACGCGGATGCGCATCTACACATACGCAAAAAGGCTCATAAGTATTTATGAGCTCTCCCTTTGTCTTTCTTTTGTCGCCTTGTCTTTGTTTTTTCTCAATCGTTTCCGGTGTGGTGAAAGCGACATACCGTATGTAAATTTGCGACTTGTCGGCGGTCACGCAATTTATTCTTTTGTCTCCGTAAACAATAACAGGAAAAGGAAAATTATGGTTATGAATAACAAAGGCACAAACGCGTATATGATACGCAATTTTAGACGCGTCAAAAAAAAAGCTTATACGTGTATTGCGTGCGTTCATTTTGCGTCTGCGTTGTTCGCTTATCTCCGAGCGGCACTGTATTACCGCCTGCAAACGCTCAGAAGTCGCTTATCCTTTGCAGAACGTCCAACATTAACCAAATGCTTTACAGGTTTGAAAAGGTCCTTTACCAGTTGTGCTCAAAACTAGGGAGAACCCTGCTACTATTTTATTTTTGGCATCATGCAGTCCATGCAGCAGTACATTAGTGTTGTACTCTGCATCAGCAGGTGCCTGTCTGCCCAAACAATTCCACATGGATACCACATAAATGCAAGTTTTTAAGATTAACTTAAAAATGGGTTCGAATCAGACCATCCACCAAAAAAATTGCCACTGCTACTTGGATCCATGTTTCACCCTGAGAGAAGCCAGGTGTAGGTCTATTAATTTTGTGTCTGGTCTGCTGACAGGTCATAACACAGGCCATTAATGGTGCTTTACTGGTAATTCTGCAACAAATTTATCCATTAGTCCAAATAATTTATTATCCAGTATGTAAGTTCCATTATTATCTGTTCCATTCTAATCCCTTATTCATGCTAACCCCCAAACTACATGTATATGACTGCATAATTATAATTTTTTATATAACACTGCTTGAAGCCTAAATATTATTTAGTATCACTTAAATGTAACGGTTAGGGTTGTTTCACCATTGGTGAATCAAAAGTACCTTGAGTCCAGAGTTGGAAAAAAGGTGAGAAAACTTGCCTTTCACCACTGTGGCCAATGTGTCCTTTCTCACCCCAAACCAACATTTTCATTTCATTTGTTCCGTTTTAAGTTGTTATGTTGTCTCGCCAATTCAACTAATACAACCACCACCACCCCCCTTCTTATGAAATAACTGCAAGTTCTTAAAATTGAAGTCATAAAAGAACTTGAATTAATGCTCACTCACTGCAAATAAGCATGCAAGTTAGAAGAAAAAGCTCCCATGATCATAATCATGATCATAAATTGATAATTATAATTTATACTGAAACATTGAAAGCATACCTTTTTCCCATTAAATGACATCACTTTTTTTATCTTTTTTTTTTCCCTGTTTGAAATTCAAGCTTTTATTTCTGTACTTGGAAATAGTTATTTTGGGAGGTAATCAACGTGAATCTCAAAATCATCAATAAAGAGGGTAATTAATTTATAATAACGGATAAGTGGGATTCTGGCCTGAAATCTTCCTAGACAGAAACAAGTGATGTTATAAATAAGGTTTGAAACCACTGGTGACTAGCTGCAGTCATTTTTCACCATGATGAGCAACTCCCAGGTGGAAATCTTATTAAGATCTTACCAAGATTCTTAATAAGTTTCTTATTAAGATCTTACTTTGTTTCTTAATTAAGATTCTTACAAGATCTTGTAAGATTCTTGTTAAGATCTTACAAGATCTTACAAGATTCTTACAAGATCTTGTAAGATTCTTAACAAGATTCTTACAAGATCTTGTAAGAATCTTGCAAGAATCTTATAAGATCTTAGTCAAGATCTTAGATAAGATCTTGTAAGAATCTTGTAAGAATCTTACAAGATCTTGTAAGAATTGTGTAAGATCTTAGTCAAGATCTTAGATAAGATCTTGCAAGAATCTTGTAAGAATCTTAAAAGATCTTAGACAAGGATCTTGTAAGAATCTTGTATAATCTTAGATAAGATCTTGTGAGAATCTTTTAAGATTCTACCCAATATCTTATCTAAGATCTTGTAAGGTGTTGAAGTATCTTGGCTAACATCTTCCAAGATCTTGTTCCAGAATCTTACAAGATTACCAAAGATAAACTTACAAATATAGGGGTTTTATTTGGGTACAAAAAAACATTGTATTTTTGGAGTTGTTTTGTTTTATTTTGTTTTACATAATCTGCACTCCAGTACTAAACTGCAGAAAGAACCAAGTATTGTATATGTAACTTTCTACAAAAAGATCCAAATCTTGCACTGGCTTCTTATTAGTAAATTTGTAAAAAATCTAGCAATATTTTTACAAATCAAACACTGCTGCTTTCCTGGTGTCATTATTGCAAATTACAGTCAACTCCAATAACTTGAACCCCTGTTCACAAAAAGTAATCACTTTCATTTCCCTTGAGGTAATTGCCAGTCTTTACTCAAAATAATTATTTTCCCCTTTAATGCTACCTTACAAAGTGATGCTGAACAATATTATTCTTTTGTGTACTTTATTGAAAAGCTTAACAATTCCAACAGAAAAGAAATAACCATATGACTATTGTTAAGTCTCAAAATTAATTCATAACCAAATTGTCATCGAGCTAAAGCACTAAGTTGCCATGAAAAGTCAAGTTAATATACATGGGTGCACAAAGATTGCTGTACGTCTGTCAAATGTGTAACAATATTACTGTCCAGACTTGTTGAAACTACAGTACTGAACCTGAAAATCAAACAACTATTGCACTGACAATACATTTGTTGAACTTTTTCTTAAAAAAAAAAAATCAGTTTCAAACCCATAATTGGCAGTCTGTCTTCATTTAGTTATAACTAGAAGATATTGTCTTAAACTATGGGATTGCTATGTATTTGGTACATTGTAGCACTCCATAGATACCCCATATGATCTAGTATAGGAATGATATGGCTCAGCCCCATACCAATACCACACGATCTCTGACCCCTCACTTTGGGAATGCTACATATTTGGCAGCACTCCATCCAATTCCCATATTATCCAGGCACACTGGTATATGGTATGGGAATGCTATGGGGATTTGGCAAAGTCCCTTACAATTCCCATATCATGCTGGCCCATATGATATGGCAATCAATGAAATGGTAAACTTCCATGCATACAATCTCCACATTATTGTCTAGGTACATGTACAGCTGTATGCTGCATCTGGTATGGGAATGAAATGACTTTTCACACAATTCCCGTCCTGTCCCATGTATTCAGTGAACAGCCGTGATTCTTCCTAGTGTTGGACTACAATCAATCAATTCACTGGTCAGTTTTCTGAAGTAATAAGGTCCTTTAATCAACATACAAACAAGTAGCACAGTTTCACATTCAGCTTCAATGGGTATTAATTACTTTATGTACAGATCATTACATTTCAGCAACAAAAACTAAAAATATATAATATATATATATCCTGCTCCTCTAAAATAATATTCCAGCAAATCAGAGATGTGGTGGAAACTACAAAAAATCCATTGCAGTCAAGCTATTAACAGTAACAGTTACTACCATAGCTCACAGGCAAAAAATAGAATACAGAGTTCAAAGCAGTACCTAAACATTTAATTCATGTCAAAATATTTGGATTGGGTTCTTGTTTTAAAATTAAATACGAAAAAAGCTGTTAACATTTCAGATAAACCACAGAACTCTAACAAGTCTGCAAAGAGAGATCCTTAAATACATCAAACCATATCTGGTGGAGGAGACAGAATTGGTTGCTAAGCATTTTTGTCTGCTGTAAAGGACCTTTCCCTGCTGTCCCATCAAAGATTTTTTTCAGGACGTGTCTCTTTGTGCTCTTTCATGGCAACTTAAAAAAATACAGCATATACAGTATTATTATACTTCAATGATGCATGTAGTTATTCCTCTAAATCACTGATTATTTCTATTACAACTAAATTGTGCAAGAGTAAACTCATAAATGTGGATCCCTTAACTTACAAACGTCAATAATAGCTTTGTCAGGCATTTTCTGCATTGATTACAATAGTTAAAGTGACAGCATTTAGCATTTTTACAAGAAGGAATCATTTGTCAATCCGCTGAATCGTATACATATAACTTGCGGTATGAGCACTTGTTTTCCAAATCATTTGCTTCACCATTTGTTCTAAAACTTCATTATTCTTCATTACATAGTACAGGTTTACAAATGTTTTTACAGGGCTATAGCATTTAAGCCAAATTGACTATCCTTGCTTCACAAATTGACTCGAAGGTGTGAAAATGTGAATTCTAAATACAAGTAAACCGTTGCTCATTTTCAAGACAATAAGGCATCAAATCAAGCGTTATTCGCTTAAAGTTAACGCTTACCTTTTTACTTGAGTTGTTGTGAGCATTTCCTTGCCTGGATCAGGATTTAAAGAGTAAACCTAACCAAAAAATCGTCACCGTGCAAAAAGTGTGATCGTAGATACATTAACCGCCCAAAATCTGTAAGAGCTGGACGTTGAGCTGGACTGGTTACCACTGACTGCTGACCAAAACGAAAAGGGCTCACTAGTTTCCAGTCCGGTCTCTCACGTGTTATTCAAGATGGCGGAGGATGACAATCTTTCCACCGATTCATTATAAATGGGCAAGATTTGAAAGATACTGGAGTTCATTGAAAGGATTAAGTACTGACTTGGAGTGTGTAATTTTCAAGAGTAATGCATCATGTTCCTTTTGGAATAAGGCCGATTATGAGAGCATCAAACAAGGTAATCCGTTGATGATATTTGTCACAATCTATACAATTCATCAGAATAAAAGCTTTCCTTTTCATTTCTCCGTGTACAGAGTGATTTTATGTTCAAAGTTTGGGGCCTTTAAAGGACATTGTTTAAGCAAAGTACATATATTACGAGTAGTGAATTAACTCGAAAAATATCATATTCACACAGGCATGCTTTGAATAAGACCAAGTCTTGTTGTACATGTATTGAAGGTTGAAGTTAAAGCTCATTTTTTCAAGGCACCAGATGAAATCAAATCCTAAAATTGCACTTAAAATTTGATTATTGTCTCACTGGCACATTCAGTACTATTGCACAAAATTCTCAAGAATCTCAACTCACTCAAGTGACCCTCAAATTGAATCATTGAGTGGAATTCTTAAAGATTCCCATAAAATCCTAGTCCACATTGCCCTTTTAGCTAGTTTAATTCCCAAAGATTAGGCCTGGAAATCCGGAAAAGCCCTGCAAAGCCTGGCTTAAAAATCTTGGAAGGCCGGGAAGGCCAGGCTTTTTGGCCGAACAGTGTGACAGTTTAAATTGCTTTAAAACATGAAATTTTAAGTACAATCAGGATCAGGAACGATCAGGATACCTTATTTGAAAAATAACTCTAGCATGTAGGATTTCATTTCAAAAAGCATGTCAGCTGTTTCAGTCATCAGTATCCTGAGGAGGATGAAATTTGCCAATCAGTGAATGACCAGTGCGAAAGGCCTTCAATGCAAGCTAAGCCTTTTTGGCTCCCTCTCTCCCCAGTCTTCCCATGCAGTTGTTTTCTTCCCGAATTTTTTCCCTGTCCCCACCCCTTAAGTGCCTGCTACGCAGGCTAAAAGGAAATTAACTTCAACACTTGTTTTGGTCTCGCTTAGGGTGTTCCAGGCAAAGCGCAAATATTTTAAGCCGCCAAGGTCTTGTTTAGGGTTCCGCGAAGGAACACAGAATTACGCGAAGAGAAACAGAAGTCAAATTTTCTTTTCAACTTGTTTTTAGGGGTCAAAATTTGCTTAAGCCATGCCCAGATTAGTCTCCTTTAGGGGTCACAAAAAGCTTGAGCCACGCCCAGATGGTCTCCTTCAAAATTCCCCCCCGGGAAAGCCCCCCAGTCCAGCCCAAATGAATGCTGATCATTATAAGTATACTAAGATCTTGTAGGGTCTTTCTTAAGATTAGTTTGCAACATTTTTCACAAAAATCTCACAAGACCAGGAGCCCATTACCCCGAGCTTCCATCTGCATTGTACCCTACATTTTGACGTATGTGACGTATGTGACTGAGAACATAAGTGAAGTGGTTCACATACGTCACATACGTATGTGACGTAATAAATGGCTGACCATAGGTCTGTTATGATCAACTATTGTGAAAACACCCAGTAAGGCCCCCCTGGGAGGTGCTTCTAAAAATAGAAAGATACAGGACAGGGTTGACTCAGAGGGTTAATATGGAAGATGGAGGCTCCGGGTAATGGGCTCCTGACAAGATGTTACATGAGATCTTCTAGGATGTGTACTAAGGTCTTATAAGATCTTCACCAAGATCTTAAGTAAGATCTTTACTTAGATCTTTTAAGATCTTATTTAAGATTCTTACTATATCTTGTAAGATCTTTGCTAAGATCTTGTAAGACTTTTACTAAGATCTTATGTAAGATGTTTGCAAGATCTTGTAAGATTTTTACTAAGATCTTGTAAGATTCTTACTACATCTTGTAGGATCTTTGCTAAGATCTTGTAAGATTTTTACTAAGATCTTATGTAAGATGTTTGCTAGATCTTGTAAGATTTTTACTAAGATCTTGTAAGATTTTTATTAAGATCTTGTAAGATCTTTTTCAGTAAGATCATGTAAGGTAGTCCTAAGATCTTGTTAAGATACGGTAAGATTCTTCTAAGATCTTACAAGATCGAAAACATCACCAACCTTAAATATTTTTATCAAAATTTGTTAGGCAAATGTATTAAGATCTTATTAAGATCAAAGATCTTAAATAAGATCTTATTAAGATTTTCATCTTAATGCCCATCTTACAAGATTCTTACAAGATCTTGTAAGATCTTACAAGATCTTAATAAGATTTCCACCTGGGCTGGATTGCAGCAGATCAGAGAACTGCTTTTGTACTCTAGAGTTAGTAAAATCACAGGAGCGTGAAACAAACTGCTTAAAGTCCACTGATCTCTTCTGTCATCTTTCACATAATTTCAATAATATCCAAGATATTGTAGTGTTGTACCGCCATTATAATCACACTTATTATGTCCAATAATTTTTATCTGAGATGTTGTTGTGGTCGTCCATGTGGCTGAAACGACACAATTTTAGCGATTTGAAGGGTTTTGTTTTGATGTTTACCTGAATTTTTTACTTGAGCATATCAGTAGAGAGACGTCAGGGGCTCAGACAATGTGTGTGCATTCAAAGATTTAAAGAATCTGTTTGGGAATAATTATTTTGAAATTCATGTTTAAAAATTAAAGCAAAATAGAGCGAGTTTCAATCGAGTGTCGTAAAACCAAAACCAAAGTAATTATTTTGACCAATCAAAAAGGACTGAGGAAATACGGTAAACCAATCAAAACTCGAAGTAATTACATGTAGCCGACACAAAACGGGAAATTATGCACGCACGAGCCACGATTGGTTTTGGTTTCACTTCTGATTGCTTGAAAAAGTGGTGCAAGAACTTTGAACCAATCACTGAGTGAAGTATTAAGGCAAAACCAAAGCAATTCGCTAATTACTTTTTGACACTCACTTGAAAACTGCTCTATTGTTCAGAATAAAATTAAACTTAATACATGACTTTAATTTTCTTTTCAACAATGCAGTATTTTGTGTTAAACATGAAATTCAGAGTATTCCCATACAAATTATTTGAATTATGAACACACACACATTATCTGGGTGCCCTGTGGTACAGTTCATTGATTTAGTATATTTTTGGGCCTAGTAATTTAGTGCAGTCTAGTAAGCAAACAAAGTCTTGCCTCACATCATGAAAATGTGCAAAATGTCAGGAAATCCTCTGATTTCAAATTGTCAGATTTTAATCATTGAAAATAAATTTTTTCAGCAAATCCCATGCTTCATCATAAAACTGCCATGCCAGGCAAAATAATGCCAACTAATTTTTTTAGCACAAGATCTTTAGTTTTTTTGAAAAAATATATTCAAAATTGCAGGTTATTTGCATTTTCATCTGAGTCACTACATTCATTTGAATATTAAACATCTCTCCTCTTGTTACCTTTAGTTCTATTTGTCAAGCTGTCATCTGAATCACTGTTCAAATTCTGATGAGACCTGAACTTCTGTCTTGCATTTGACAAAGGAATGTCATTGTCACTTTCACAATTTTCGATGCTTTCTGAAGTACTGGCTTCAACACTTTTCTTTTGAGCCTGCATTTGACTTCCCGACAGTCACTCTCTAACGTTGATTCTGCTGACTCGTCATCGTCATCATCAATCCAATCAGACATTCCACCATCATCAGAGTCGTAATACTCGTCTTCACGACAAACATAGTAAGTGTGCCTGCATGAAACAAATACAGCACTATCTCTTATCTTTGAATAAAATATTAACTACAATGATCATATGAATCATATGTAAAACAAAAAATAATAATAATGAAAACGTTGGGTTACAGCTCCTGTCTGCATTTCAGAAGCAAATCAATACTGGCAGATGGTTTCTTCCACTAAACTGCATGATTGTGTATATATAGACAGAAACATTGCTACACTTTATCACAGAAACTCCAACTGAAAGGGCAGCATGTCCAGGAAATACACATGATCTTTGAGTCTGTGGGAGGGTCTCAATTGAATGTTAAATTAAAGGGGCTATGTCATGCAAAATAATGTAATTTCATGAAACCCAAAATGCCCAAAAAAGTAGAATAAAACATTGCAATAACCACTTATAAACGTTGAACAACATAAGAGAAAATACAGCAAAAGGAAAGAGAAGCATGAATGGACACAAAATGAACCAGATTGAAACATATTGCATTTGGGTAATCTTGAGAAAAGACGGCCTATTGTTTTTTCACGTTTATGGCAAATCGCTTCGATGAGGCCATTTTTCCTCAGAATCATCTGAATTGTGATGTAATGATAATTTTTATCAGTAAAGGAAATTCCACATTACCACAAAACTTTTTTGAGTTTTACACTCATGACAAGCTAAAGATTTCCCCTAAACACCCTAAACTATCGTGACATAGCCCCTTTAACCTGAAAGATTTAAACCTGTGCCATGTAGCAGAGAACAGGAATTTTCCTAATTTGCAGCGAAAGTCTTAGAAATAATTAGAATAGTTCACAGCAACAAGGATTTACTGTTTAATAGAAGGGAAATTTAAGTTTAAGAATGCGCTAGGCTTGGTGTACTGTACAATGAGACCCTTCCTCCATTTCATAACACTTTGCCCTTTGAGTGGGTTATTGGTTCAACAGCTGCACTTCTATGATGAGGTCATGACTGGTGCCAATCCATTCAATTTAACTGGTGGTTTTACAGTCAACAAGGGGACAGTAATTGAACTGGTATAATATGCAGAAGCAATTAAGGAGCTAAAACCAGGTTAGTAAGGTTAACTTATTGTATCATTACTTCCTTGAATCCAGCAAAAATCAGTACTTTAATTTAGGGGGCCATACTGCAGAATATAACAAGTCTGTAGGGGAGGGGCAGTTGTACACAGGCCAAATACAACCCACTAAAAATACCAAATCCAAGCCCTTGTACCATGTAAGACATACTGTATGTAAAAAATTAAATTCACAAATACTGTATCATTCATCCATCATTTCTCTGTTTTGTTCTTGACTGGCTCAAATTCCCTGTGTAACTCCAGGTAACGCATTAGGCAACATTTGTCTATAAAGGATTTGCAACTTGTTTCCACCTTTGCTCTTTCGAAACAAAAGGCAATGCTGTGCTCTAACAGTGCCCGGTCGCCTGAGGGGACTAACATTTGGCTTCAGGCAAGTGAGAAAAATTACCCGGTCACCAGGCCGGGAACTCTGGCTCATTGTATTTTGAGCAGAAAAGCAGGCTAAAAAATGTTGATATGCTGGTAGTTACAGTTTATGAAACCTCTGTGAAAGTGGCTTTTTTTTTTTTTTTTTTTTTTTTTTTTAAGAAACAAGGGGTTCAAAGGCCATTCCACATGATTTCACACATAACATAATCCATGACTTTTCATGTGAAGCCAGCTACCACACGGATTTTGATTCCTTCTCAAAAAATTATAGCATTAAATGTGGCACTTGGAGTTTGGCATTTATCGGTACATAGTTTTAAAAAAGAAAAGTTGATACTTCTGATCTGACAGGGGTAAAGTGTGGTGCAATTTATTTTTTGTGTAAACCAGGAATCACAGTATAATGCATTCCTTTTTCACTGTTTAAGGGAAAGTGCATTTAATATGATGAGGGGGGGGGGGGGGGGGGGCTGGGGGCTCCGAAAATTTTTAGACACCTGAAGGAGCGGGCTCTGAAAAATGTTGATATGCTGGTGGTTACGTTAAGGTAACCTTTCTCTGAAAAAAATTGTTGGCCTAGGAAGGGGGGCTCCAACGGAAATTTGTATACTTCAAAACCAACACATGGCAAGTACCTCAAGGAACTACACCAACTTCCACCTGCTGGCAAGAAACCAGGTAAATTGAAGAGGATCACCGCAGATTTCTATCTCAGAAGTGACAAGGAGGCCACCTCAGAAGACAAGCCAGCTCACCCTGAGAGTGATTCTTTTTGGGGATCTGACTCGGATGACTTAGCTGTCATTGGT
>NC_090894.1:2495386-2500386 GCF_036669925.1 Montipora capricornis
TTCTTTCCTCTAAATTCGAAAATATCAGTTCCTGGGGAATAAGTGGCTCCTTTTGATTGTTTCTTCGCTACTCTGCACACTTGCTGCAGCGGGTGATTGTATGCTGAATGTCTCTTGACATACCAGGCCAGTACTTTACTTTACGTGCACGAGCCTTGCTCTTTTCAATATCTCATTTATTACAATTTAATGGCAGCTTACATAATACAAAAACAGAAAAGAAAAAGAAAAATGCCATAAGGATAGCCCGGTCCGTAAAAGAGTCAAAGACCCCATACTCAGACAGACCACCCAGCTATTAAAAAGTACAAATATCCAAATATATAAATCCAAATATTAAACATAAAAAATACACAAGGAAAACATAGATCTACTAAAATATGCCATGTCAGTTCTCAAATAATCAACTTATTCAGTTGGTGTTTGTTAAGAAATTTATCACACCACGCTTAAAACTTGGGATACTAGAAGCTGATCTAACGTTAATAATAATAATAATAATAATAATAATAATAATAATAATAATAATAATAATAATAATAATAATAATAATAATAATAATAATAATAATAATAACTTTATTTATATAGCGCTCATATCCATGTATCGCTGTCCATGGCGCTTTACAATTTACAATTTACAGTAATTTAAAAAAAAACGATTTAAAAACACTAAACTCTATGGAATATTATTATACAATAAATATTATTAACTCTAAAAACGATCTATAAAAATATTCTTATTATTTCAAACAACAATTATTGAAATGATAATGATAAAATCAAACGATGAAAGAAATATCAAACTAGGCGATAAAAAGCGAGAATGATTAAAAAGAATCAAATAACTAATTAAATTTCTTATTATCAAGAAATAATGTAAAAAGGAACGTTTTGAGTCTGCTTTTAAAACTAGCAACTGAGGAGCAAGAACGAATATTCAAAGGTAACCTATTCCAAAGTCTCGGAGCAGCAAAAGAAAAGGACCGAAAACCATAAGTGGTGAGCTTAGCTCTAGGTTCAACAAGATGTTTATTTGTAACAGAGCGAAGAGAGTAGCAAGAGGAACGATAAGAAAGAAGATCAGACAGATAACAAGGAGCCAGACCATTTAAGGCCTTATAAGTGAGCAGAAGGAACTTGAAGATAACCCTATAGTATACAGGAAGCCAATGAAGATCAATCAACACGGGGGTGATGTGATCAAACTCCCCTGTAAAAGGGGATCGGCTAGTCATCGAGTTACGAGCTGAGTTGAGTTTGAGTTGAGTTTGAGTTAAGATTGAATTAAGTTTGAGTTAAGATTGAGTTACAGTTTTTGGCGTTTTTCGGAATTAAAAGTAGTGAATATTCAGTACAAGGGTTTCGACAAAACACTGACCCCCGGTCAACTGACCCCCCTACTGACCCCCTTACTGACCCCCTATAAAATCAATGGGAAAATGAATACTGCTTACTTAAGCCTCAAAAACCCTTTTTAAACAGCATTGTTCAGCAAGATTTAAGTCGAAGCACCCATTTTATAAAGGTTAGCTTACATGAAGTAATCGGCCATCACAACAATAATCGAAAACTAACCTTTTTAAAATGGGTGCTCAGACTTAAATACTGTTGAACAATGCTGTTTAAAAAAGGATGTTGAGGCTTAAGTAAGCAGTATTCATTTTCCCATTGATTTTTTAGGGGGTCAGTAGGGGGGTCAGTTAACGGGGGGTCAGTGTTTTGTCGAAACCCAGTACAAGTCACTTCGAAAACTGTTTTCTTCGTGTTGAAAGCTATATTTGCATAAATGTTTGCAAAATTGCATGGCTTTTCTGATCAAAACAATCTCATTATTATTACACCTTTTAAGGCATCATTCTCGTTGCTGCTGTAAAGTCTATCGACGTCAAAACGATGTCTTCAAAGGGATAAGGGTAAGCCATTTAAAGCCAGCCCGGCGGCTACAATGAACCGTATTTGTCGTGCAGCATCATGATCGATCATCAAGCGAAAGAGGACGACGAAGAGAGCCCGCATAACGCTCTTTGCTCATAACCGCTGAAATTCTAAAACACGATTGTCACGTTTGCTACTCACCGAAGTTTTGTAATGCAAGCCGAGCATGTCAAGTAAGTGAACATTTTTGACCTAGTCACACATGTCGGAAAACTATTTCACTGCAAAGTTGAAAGAGACAAGATCAATCAATCAACTTTATTTAAAACACGGTAAATGGGAGGATACCTAAAGTTCGAGCCAGGATTCGAGCTAGGATCCGAGCCAGGATTCCAGCTAGGATTCGAGCTAAAATGAGCTTTCTCCGCTATTTATTCTCGAATCTCTCGGTTAGGTTAGGTCTCGAATCGGTTAGGTTAGGTCTATTTAGGTTGGTTCTAGTCTAGTTATGTCTAGTTAGGGTTAGGGTAGGTCTGGGTTAGGTTAGGTTAGGTCTCGTTAGGTCTCGGTTAGCTCTCGAATCCTGGCTCTGATCCTAGCTCGGATCCTGGCTCGAATCCTGGCTCGGATCCTGGCTCGGATCCTGGCTCGGATCCTGGCTCGGATCCTGGCTCGAATCCTGGCTCGAATCCTGGCTTTATTCTTAGTTTATCTCGGTAAATGGCTCAGCAAGCTGGTTTTCAGACATGCCGTGTAAGAATTACAAAATATAAATGCCAAAAAAATTACAAGAATTACAAGATATAAATGTTAAAACGACTAATAAACTAGGTATAACTTAGCCCTAAATATTATTTAATGTCAAAGAAATTTAAACAATAGTAATAATTAGTAACCAACATAATTTACTATGTAATAATACGAACAAGCCATGTAAAAAAATGTGCCCTAGCGATTTAAAATTTGTCCTAGGATATCGCACGTTTAAAGCTTGGAAGATCCCTTATCCCACGTATTTGATTTGACTGTTGGTTCCAAGCAGTTGCACCTCGAGTAATCAAGTAATGCTTGATTATGACGTCTAGTTGCCTAGCTACAATTCCAGCCAAAAAGATGGTGACACCAACCCAAAATGCAACCCCTTCCCCCCTTTTCAATGTTGATTGCGCTATAACTTTAGGCATTCGTGAAAAAAAAGTCAATAGGGGGGGGGGGGGGGTGAACTTATGTGTGGCATCAAGTGTCCCAGAAATTTAAGACCGAGATTGGGCCGGGTCTAAAACAAAAGTCACTTTCAGTTTGACGGGTCACTCGTACTTGCAGGTCATTGTTTTACCTTTCCGAAAGTAACCCAAAATTAAACCTTCCATTTGTCTAACCCTAGGCCTAAAAACCCTTTTCTAGAATATGACTTGTTACTAGTCAGGGAAAACAATATGAAATGATGTTTGTTTCGCTCACCTTCTGTTTCCAGTTTAGTCATTGTAAGACTTGCCTTCTTTGCGCACTTCGGGTTCTGGTTCTCACCCAATTGAATGTTGATAGTTTATCGTAGTGTCGTCGGCAAGCGTTCGAAGTTACTTGTTATTTACTAATTCATTAATTTTGGTTTTTCGTTCACGGTTTCTTTTGTTTTTGCCGGCAACTGTGACGTAAATGAGAACTGACAAAGGCACTTCCGAGGCTAGGGCCAGTAAGGGAAAAAACGGGTTCCAGGTTCCGAGTTCCTGGTTTTACACAAACCCTTACTGCGGCTCACTTGTTCCGATAATTTTGTGTGATAGCCGATCATGAAAACCACGCTGCTGGATGACAAACGGTACGTTTAATCGTTTAGCTGCCGGGGCTATAAGCTGGCTTAACAGTAAAACCCATCTTTAGCCTTACAAGAAGACATCTTTTCTGCGTCGATAGACTTGATCGCTAGACGGAACAACCGCGCGCCGGTGGCTCAGTTTGTTATGGACGAGATCGTGAATTCGACTCCGGACGGACTCGCAACACTCAGGGTCTTGAAATAATTGAGGAGAAGGTACTGCCATTGTAATAACATCTGCAAATGTTTAGACTTTCAAGTCTTCGCGAACAAGGACTATAAATCGCAGGTCCCGTCTCACAAACTTCAATGTTCATAAACTCTGTGAGATGTTAAAGATCGCACCACACAGTGTTGTGGTCTGGTCTTTTCATCAGCCATATGGTCGGCTTGGCATAATCTTCTAAAGGGACCATTGGTCGATGAGACCACATAACAGCAAAACAGACAGTAGTCAAATCGAAGGAGTCCCAAGTGCTGAAACTGGTAAACTGGTAAACAAGGATACTGCCATGCATGAAATTTCAAGATTGTTTTGATCAGTTTAAAACCATTTCGTAAATATACACCTGTGCACTTCACGAAAACGGTGTTTCATGGTCTTTCCAGTGACTTCTACTTAATATTTATTAGATTTAAGAGCCAAATATGCCAAAAACCGTAACTCAATATTAACTCAATTTTAACTCAATCTTAACTCAAACTCAACTCAAACTCAACTCAACTCGTAACTCGATCAATAGTCTATCTCCTGTAAACGTAACAACACGAGCAGCAGAATTCTGAACGTGCTGTAGCCTGTCAACAAGATATTTAGGGAGCCCATAAAGAAGAGCATTACAGTAATCGAGTCTGGAAGAAATGAAAGCGTGAACAATAGTGTGAGCAGCATTAGTAGTAAGATATTTGCTAATAGAAGACAGATTTCTTAAGTGAAAGTAAGACGACTTGCAAATCTTGCTGACTTGAAGTTCCCCAGTCAGGCATTCATCGAAAACTATTCCCAAATTAACAGCAGAAGTACAAGGGACAATAGTTTCACCACCAACTACGATCTCATCTAATGGAGGGCGACTAAGAAACCTAGTGTGGATGCACATCAGCTCTGTCTTATCATGATTTAGCTTCAAACCATTAGCAAGCATCCACGATGAAATGTCAGTGAGACATTGCTCCAAAGACAGTCTCGATTGTGCAAGCTGTTGGTTACCCTTAAACGACAAATACAACTGAGAATCGTCAGCGTAAAAATGATAACTAACATTATGACGCTTAACAACGTCAGCTAATGGAGAAGTATAGAGCAA
>NC_090894.1:2505386-2512886 GCF_036669925.1 Montipora capricornis
GATAACGCCCAAAGGGGGAATTGAAGGTGCAAAGAAATGAGCTTTCTTGATCCAATGAGATTCGCCAAAAGCTAAATTTCTCATCAAGAATTGAAAACACTTTCTTACCGGTGAGCTTGGACGCAACTTCATCTGCAGTTGGGATTTTGTGGTGCTCACGTTTAATCACTTTGTTCAAGTCACGGGGGTCCAAACAGGCGGAGGCTTCCATCCTTTTTCTCAGCGATCACAATGCTATTCACCCAGTCTGTGGGTTGATCCACCCTAGAAATAACACCACTTTTCTCCAAACGATCTAGAGTTTTTTCAGTTTGCCATGAAGGCTAAAAGGTACTTTTCGAGGTGGGTGTACAATTGGAGTGGCATCTTGTTGTATCTCAATATGATACTCTTGCGGCATACATCCGAGGCCCTCAAAGACATCTTTATAAGCACATAAAATCGCCTCTCTTGAAGTCAAGCTGTCAATCTTCTTTACCTGGTTGAACCTTGTACATGCTTCCAATCCCAGGATAGGGACGGATTCCAAATCAACGACATAAAAATCCAGACTCGGAGTTCTTTCTTTCACTGCGCAACTGAGACTTGCTTTGCCAACTGGGACAACCCTATGGTTGCCATGCGACGACAATACTTTATTGGTCTCCTTCAGCTTTCCACGCATTGATAGGTTGTTATAAATTTGACGAGGTATAATATTAGCTTCAGCATCTGTGTCTAACTTGAATTCGACAAGTTTCCACCGACTTCCATTTTGCTGTGCCAGGCCTTTCCATCCACAGTGGTAATCTCTAACTCTCCAATAAAGAGCTCGGTATCCACTCCTTCATCGTTTCTTGCATCTTGTGGACAATTGCCCAAGGGAACCACCGATGCGGCAACTGTGTGTACTTTCCTAGTGCGCTGGCTGCACATTTTAGCAACATGATTCCTTCCATCGCAGACAAAACACGTTTTCCCGAACGCAGGGCACTGTTTAAAACCATGCCGGCCACCACACTTGGAGCAATTAAGGTGAGTTAAAGTGAGTCCCATCAGGTTGTTTAATGCTTTTAGAAACTGCTAAAACTTGCTTTTCGGTTGACTGACCCCCGATTTCCTTGAGATGACTCTCGGTAACTTCTGCCGAACGACAATGAGATAAAGCCTTCTCTAGAGTTAATTTGTCCACATCGATGCGTAGCAATTGGCTATGAACTTTCACACCTCGAATTGCAAACACCAGACGATCCCGGACCATTGTATCAGTAATGAAGGGGTAGTTTCTAAAGAAACTGTGGTGCTGCGTCGGTGGGGAAGTAGTATACAAAAATTTGGTTTTATCAACGGAGTTGATAATGTAAATTGGCCACCGTACAGAGATTCTAAAAGCTGACGTTTCGAGCGTTAGCCCTTCGTCAGAGCGAATCGAGGGATTATGGGTTACGTGTAGTTTTTATAGTAGAGTAGGAGCTACGCTATTGGTGGTAACATGGCAACGTGAAAAATAGGAATATATTAGTTAAATGAAAAGCGTTCGTTAATACCGTGAGGATTAAGGGTGCCGATTTGAAGGATGAATTTTTGTTCCAGATTCTTGCGGCTTTCCGTCGTACCTAGATGTAGGGAAAGGCCGCAGATAGCCATGTGTTTTTTGGAGTGGTTAGGCAGATTAAAATGGCGAGCGACTGGCTTGGATGCATCCTTGTCATTTTTCTCAACATCGCGAAGGTGTTCGCGGAATCGGTCACCTAGTCGTCTACCTGTTTCACCAATGTATAATTTATTGCATAACGTGCAGGTTATGCAATAAATGACATTTGCGGAGGTACATGTGAAACGATCGGTGATCTTAACAGATCGCTTAGGTCCCGATATCTTGCTAGTGTTAACAATGAAAAGACAAGTTTTGCATCGTGAGCGCGCGCATTTGAAAGTGCCGGGTTGCTCGTTAGTTTTGAGCGCGCTTCTAACTAAAAAGTTGCCTACGTTTTTGTCGCGTTTGAATGAAATAAGTGGAGGTTGCGAAAAGATTCTACCAGTCTCGGGATCATTTTGGAGTAATTTAAAATTACTAAGAATGATGCTTTTGACTGCGTGATTATGAGGATGGAAAGTGAGGGTGAATGGAATTCTGTCATTCTTATCTTTTTGTGACGTTTGTAGTGATGACTGTCGATCAAATTGTTGGGCGCGATGATGGCCCGCTTTGACCACAGAGACCGGATAGCCACGTTTTTCGAAGAACTGGCACATCTCCTCTGATTTGCTGGAAAAATCGGAGTCATCACTACATAGACGTCGAAGTCTAAGAAATTGAGAATAAGGGATGGAGTTCTTGACATGTGATGGATGTGACGATGAATACAACAAATAACTGTGTGAATCAGTAGGTTTGTAGTGCACACTAGTACATAGCACGTTGCCTCTAATAGAAACGTTGATATCTAGAAAAGCCAATGAAGTTTCCGAAATTTCCCAGGTATAATTAAGAGCCGGATGAAAAGAGTTGACGGAGGTTATAAATTGATCGAGTTCTTCTCTGCTGGATGAAATAGCGCCGATGCAGTCGTCGATGTAACGGCCGTAGAGTTCAGGTTTGGGGCCGTTGTACTGACTAAAAAATTGGTGTTCAACATATCCTACAAAAAGATTGGCATAGCTAGGTCCCATTCTTGTGCCCATCGCTACACCATTAATTTGTTTGTAATAGTTGCCGGCGAATGAAAAACAGTTAAGCGTTAAAACTAGTTCGGCAAGGCGGAGGAGCGTTTCCGAGCTAGGTTCTTTGACAGTGCGTTGATCGAAAAAGTGTTTAAGTGCTTGAAGACCTTCGCTATTAGGAATGACTGTGTATAGAGATGTAATGTCCATGGTGAAAATAAGTTTGTCTTGGCCGGAGAAATTGAAATCGCGGAAAATTTGTAGTGCGTGTGTACTGTCTTTAATGTATGATGGCAAAGATTTGACGATAGGCGTCATAATCCTGTCTAAGTAGCTAGAAATGAGTTCGGTGGGGCAACTACAGGCAGAAACGATAGGGCGACCTGGGTTGTTGGGTTTGTGAATTTTAGGCAAGAAGTAAATGCACGAAGTTCTGGGGGTGTTGATGATGAGATTAGTGGCAGTGTCCGGTAATTCTTGATTAACTATAAGATTTTGAATGGTGTCTTTGACAAGTTTTTGATTGTTGGAAGTGAGATCTTTAGGGATTTTGGCATAAAACGAGGTATCCGAAAGTTGCCGCAAAGCTTCTTTTGGTAAAGGTCGGACCGCCAAACAACTACCGCGCCGCCTTTGTCGGCCGATTTGACAACTATGTCGTTGCGTTTACTAAGATTTTTAAGCGCCGCCCACTCTTCCGAGGAAAGGTTGGAAAATTTAGTGTTGCGATTGAATTTAAGTTTGTGAATGTCGTGACGGCATTTTTTGGTGAAAAAATCTAAAGAGGCAAATTGTCCCTCTGGGGGAGTCCATTTGGATTTGCGAACTATAACCATTTGGATTTGCGAAGCTATGTGCCAAAAACGAATCGCACTTGACAAACAAATTCTTCATTGTCGCTCCGAACTTTCCAAAATCTGTCCAGCAATTTTAGTACAATCGATTCGCGCTAAAATCCGACAACTTAATTCTGGACTGTTTGACCATTTACACCAAACCAAGACTCTAAAACTTCAACAATTAATAGGTCCGCAAATTACCAACGACACTACATTGCATAGCCATAATACCGTAATTACAATTCCAGAAAATCTTCCGCTTACTGACTCAGAGAAATCTGTTCTCAGTAAGGGCCTAAATTTTGTCCCTATTACCAAACGCACCAACGAATTTTCTATTAAGCAAGATGTCGAAAAATTCCTTCGCCGCGTTCAGTTAAAAGCCTTTTTTCACGACAAAGAACATGATTCGGACACTTCTAATAAAGATATTTTTGAAACACTTCTAGTTCGCAAATCCAAATGGACTCCCCCAGAGGGACAATTTGCCTCTTTAGATTTTTTCACCAAAAAATGCCGTCACGACATTCACAAACTTAAATTCAATCGCAACACTAAATTTTCCAACCTTTCCTCGGAAGAGTGGGCGGCGCTTAAAAATCTTAGTAAACGCAACGACATAGTTGTCAAATCGGCCGACAAAGGCGGCGCGGTAGTTGTTTGGCGGTCCGACCTTTACCAAAAAGAAGCTTTGCGGCAACTTTCGGATACCTCGTTTTATGCCAAAATCCCTAAAGATCTCACTTCCAACAATCAAAAACTTGTCAAAGACACCATTCAAAATCTTATAGTTAATCAAGAATTACCGGATACTGCCACTAATCTCATCATCAACACCCCCAGAACTTCGTGCATTTACTTCTTGCCTAAAATTCACAAACCCAACAACCCAGGTCGCCCTATCGTTTCTGCCTGTAGTTGCCCCACCGAACTCATTTCTAGCTACTTAGACAGGATTATGACGCCTATCGTCAAATCTTTGCCATCATACATTAAAGACAGTACACACGCACTACAAATTTTCCGCGATTTCAATTTCTCCGGCCAAGACAAACTTATTTTCACCATGGACATTACATCTCTATACACAGTCATTCCTAATAGCGAAGGTCTTCAAGCACTTAAACACTTTTTCGATCAACGCACTGTCAAAGAACCTAGCTCGGAAACGCTCCTCCGCCTTGCCGAACTAGTTTTAACGCTTAACTGTTTTTCATTCGCCGGCAACTATTACAAACAAATTAATGGTGTAGCGATGGGCACAAGAATGGGACCTAGCTATGCCAATCTTTTTGTAGGATATGTTGAACACCAATTTTTTAGTCAGTACAACGGCCCCAAACCTGAACTCTACGGCCGTTACATCGACGACTGCATCGGCGCTATTTCATCCAGCAGAGAAGAACTCGATCAATTTATAACCTCCGTCAACTCTTTTCATCCGGCTCTTAATTATACCTGGGAAATTTCGGAAACTTCATTGGCTTTTCTAGATATCAACGTTTCTATTAGAGGCAACGTGCTATGTACTAGTGTGCACTACAAACCTACTGATTCACACAGTTATTTGTTGTATTCATCGTCACATCCATCACATGTCAAGAACTCCATCCCTTATTCTCAATTTCTTAGACTTCGACGTCTATGTAGTGATGACTCCGATTTTTCCAGCAAATCAGAGGAGATGTGCCAGTTCTTCGAAAAACGTGGCTATCCGGTCTCTGTGGTCAAAGCGGGCCATCATCGCGCCCAACAATTTGATCGACAGTCATCACTACAAACGTCACAAAAAGATAAGAATGACAGAATTCCATTCACCCTCACTTTCCATCCTCATAATCACGCAGTCAAAAGCATCATTCTTAGTAATTTTAAATTACTCCAAAATGATCCCGAGACTGGTAGAATCTTTTCGCAACCTCCACTTATTTCATTCAAACGCGACAAAAACGTAGGCAACTTTTTAGTTAGAAGCGCGCTCAAAACTAACGAGCAACCCGGCACTTTCAAATGCGCGCGCTCACGATGCAAAACTTGTCTTTTCATTGTTAACACTAGCAAGATATCGGGACCTAAGCGATCTGTTAAGATCACCGATCGTTTCACATGTACCTCCGCAAATGTCATTTATTGCATAACCTGCACGTTATGCAATAAATTATACATTGGTGAAACAGGTAGACGACTAGGTGACCGATTCCGCGAACACCTTCGCGATGTTGAGAAAAATGACAAGGATGCATCCAAGCCAGTCGCTCGCCATTTTAATCTGCCTAACCACTCCAAAAAACACATGGCTATCTGCGGCCTTTCCCTACATCTAGGTACGACGGAAAGCCGCAAGAATCTGGAACAAAAATTCATCTTTCAAATCGGCACCCTTAATCCTCACGGTATTAACGAACGCTTTTCATTTAACTAATATATTCCTATTTTTCACGTTGCCATGTTACCACCAATAGCGTAGCTCCTACTCTACTATAAAAACTACACGTAACCCATAATCCCTCGATTCGCTCTGACGAAGGGCTAACGCTCGAAACGTCAGCTTTTAGAATCTCTGTACGGTGGCCAATTTACATTATCAACTCCGTTGATAAAACCAAAAAATCATGGTATCAGTAGATTAGATTCAGTGAACTCACAGTTTTTGATCATTCTCTTGAGCTCCATTCTTCCGAGGACTACAGTCATCATTAAATTTCGTCAGCACCCCATCAATCTTTTTCTTATCCTCCTCTCTCTCAAATTCAAAAGTGTTAAACACCTCAAGACCATCCTCCCCAATACAATGGAGCAGAATAGCAAGTTGGATTTCTTCATCTTTCCGATCAGCTTCGGTTGCCTTCAAGTGCAGCTCAAAACGCTGCTTCCAACGCTTCTAATTTTCACTAGTATTTCCTTCCAAACTCAACCGGCTTGGGGCTTAAATTTTTTCATTAGAGACCTTTAGATCCACTTTTACGGCTAGCCTCAAACTGCTGGAAGTCACGTGACTAGCGCTTGCCGTCACGTTCGAATCTAAGTTTTGACGTTTTCAACGGCGGAAGGAAGGTTTTACCTCAGCTCTTCATGGCGTGGAAGTTACGTTATCCAACGTATGAACGGGGCAAATATAGCAAGCAACTTTGTATCTTCATGTGAACTAAAGAATCAAAAGAGCACTGGCTTTATTTTTCTCATTGACTGAAACATCACCACTGAGCATCGAGGAAATTCAATATGGCGGCCTCTGCAGCGTTGTACTTGTTAACTTGAATCTAAATGCACGAACTATCACAACTTCTAATGCCAAACCGCAAACCTCAAACCGCAGTTTGCGGTTAGCCGTAAACGTACATCTAAAGGTCTCTATTTTCAATCTTTTACCGCTGCCACCATATCATGTTTATTGGCTAACAGAACACAGCACATACAACTATGGCCACTCCCAACTACAACGAACCGCCAATAAGTCATGTGACCGGAAGTATATGTCACACCCCCCACCCCCCGTTGTTATGAAATAACTGCAAGTTCTTAAAAAATTAAGTCATCAAAAAACTTGAATTAATGCTCACTCAACTCGAACTAATGTGTAAGTTAGAAGAAAAAGCTCCCATGATCATAATCATGATCATAAATTATGATATAATTATATTGAAACATTGAAAGCATACCTTTTCCCGAAATTATTTCAATAGTAGCTCAGTCGGTAGAGCAACGGTGATCTAAGCCGGAGTTCGTGGGTTCGATTCCCACCCGGTCAGAGATTTTTCTCTGGCCTTGGATGTTGCATAAGAAGTTCCTGATGCTGTGGATCAGCGGAGGTTCTTCATCCATCACATGCAAACAGTAGCAATGGCCTCACTTGAGTTCTCTCCGTATATATCTTTTTTTTGTTGATGTTTTCCCTGTTTGAAATCCAAGCGTTTATCTTCTGTTGTTGGAAATAGTTCTTTTGGGAGGTAATCAAAATGAATCTCAAAATCATCAATAAATACTAAGTGGGATTCTGGCCTGAAATCTTCGTAGATGG
>NC_090894.1:2517886-2520386 GCF_036669925.1 Montipora capricornis
CACAAGCTGCTTTGTAATAATGACAATAACAACTTTATTTAAGTGTCAATGGATTTACCACAAGAGCATTAAGTGGGACACTAACAATATTAACTCAATCAAATCAAATATTGGTTTTTGTCTAGACTCTTAGCAACAATGGCAAGTTAACCAATCAGACTGCGAGACTAAAAGCAATTGTGGTAAAAAGTAATTTGTTAAATATTATTATTATATCTACCCTCTTTTTGCTTTTTCATGAGAAGCTACATTTCAAGTTTCACTTTCTCCATCTTCAGTTTGTAATAGCTGGTTGCAACCTCAAAGTACTGTGATCTCCTCCCAAGCATTTTTTTTGCAATTATTAGTCACCACGTTTGAAAATTTTGACTTGAGAACAACCTTAAAATAAAGTACATTGAAAACAAGCAAATTTGTAATTCAATACAACATTATTAATAATTGAAACCTCACTGTAAATGTACTCACTGCAACCTTTTGTTAAAGAAAAAAAAACAAGTAAAACAGTTTTTTAGTATAATGTAAAGAGGTAAATTTATCCACTGACTTGTCTTCTCGTATTGCCATCAATGAGGGCTCTGTTCATGTCCTCCGTAAATCTGGCACTTTTTTTCTTGGTCTCAGACATCCTTTACTACAATGGAGCAGAATTAAAGAGAGACACAGTAGGATAGCATTTCTAATTTGATGAATGCCGCTTAGCTGCTCAAGAGCTGAATTTGAGAGACACTTTGCTAGCACTGATTTCAAGTCCGCAAGAAGGATAACTATTACTGGCATGATAATCTTCTCCATTCTTACTACTTCTCAAAGGCCAACAAATGCTATAACGTAATCTTTGATGCTTATCTTAATTAAATCATTGTTTACTAACGTGCTATTATAATAATGCTCCAAAGTACTTTTCATTAATTGCACTAACAAACGTTTCAAAATATAATATAATTCACTCCAGCATACCTCAAGATAATTATCGCAGGAAATAAGGTTGATTTAAGCTAATTTACTTGTATCAAAATACAGCATACCGACGTAACAATTCAGCCGGAACAAACGGTGACGTGGCCTCCGCATAAATTCCCGCTAAATTCAGAGCCACCAAACCAATTGGACAAGAAAGGCAAACCAATAAAGAAAGAAAATGATTTTCATTGCGTTCATAAACTCTCTCATCAACAATTTAATAGCAAGGTAAACATCTTTATTTAAATAAAAAAATATAGACAGAGAACTTACTTGTAGCACAGCAGCCTACTCCGCAGTTAAAATCAATCCATGTTGGGAGACTGCAAAGGCCTCTATTTCATTCACTGTAAGCTTAAGCTTAAGTTAATCCACTTTCATTTTTCTTGATTAGCACTCCATGTTAAAGTCAACAATGACTTAGCAGTAATTTTTTACACGAAGAAAGAAGAAACATGTCCACAAAAGTGACAAAACAAGATCAAACTAGCCTACCTGTCCGCTTCGATACCTTACCTGCCCGCACTCACTGCAACCTTTCGTTGAAAAAAACTAAACATTTATATATGTTATAAGGTTAAAGAAACCTCATCGCAAACGTACGACTTGGTGCTTTTTGACGTACATTATCAGGTTTGAATAGCAAATGCAAGTGATATAGATAAATTCTCGAAAGACAAGAAAAATGTGCTCAAACCATGTATCAACGGCGGGTCAACGTTGCAAGATACTTCGATTTCAAGATTGCCGTCACACTCAAGACAAGCTTGTATTATGGAATTTCCAGTATTGTATAAACTAACCACAAACTAGAGTTATTTAACAGGTGAACAATAAAAAACAATGGAAAGAGGGCATCAATGCCACTGTTCCACTTGTCCCTCCAACAAATCGATCTTGATTCTCGAACCACCTGTCCACGCAGACGCAGAAGGTCATTCCCGAAAAAACCTACCCGAAAATATCGGGCTACGTTCGGGTGTTTTGAGAAACACTTTTCGCAACCCGAAAATCACGCCCGAAAAACTCCCCGAAAACTTTACGGGCCCGAAAAGTTTTCGGGTCTTTTGAGAAACGCACGCCTGAACACGAAAAGCATCGACTGTCAAGAGCTTTGCTGACGTAGCGTGGCTCTGTAGCCGCGTCGAGCCACAGAAAGAGCGCGAAAATTAAGCCTCAATCAGGTGTGTGTGTGTGTGTCCGATGGCTTGAGCCTGCGATCCAATCAACAACCAGTCCCTGATCAGCGGTCAACTTCAAAAAAACAGCTGACCTCGATAAGGTCTATCTTGAGCCCGCTATATGGTCACGTGATACTGGTCAGCGGATACCTTGTTTTGACAGGTGTCAATTGACCATAACATTGATGTCCAATATCAAACATGTATGCTGTAAACTAGTTAGCGTCAAATGGAGTATTGACGACAGGGCTGAATAACGTCTGCGCATGTGCAAGCTGTCATGGTGCGATCGATTGCGTGCGGCCTAAGTACCACAACAATTCTTATGAAAATGGCGGCATTTTCGAAAATTCTCG
>NC_090894.1:2525386-2535386 GCF_036669925.1 Montipora capricornis
GAAGACTCGCTGAGCTTCAAACTTTAAAACAGCATTGTGATGTTTACCTCTTGAGAAATAAAGGACGATGATCGTCACGTAGTCACGCAACGTTCTCGTTTGCTCGTTTGTTCGTGTTGATGTCATGTTGTTATCTGTCTTTACTGCAAACGGTTTATAATAAAGCCATAGTCGAACGGGAACTTGCAAGTCAATTATATTCGGACGTCAAGGGATCGAATCCAATATCACGATAAAAAACACAACAGCATTGAAAACAACTTTGCGAAAACACTTTTGGAGAATGCCTGAACTTAGAAAGCTGGACATGATGTCGATCTTTTCAACGTTTCTTTGCGAACTTGGCCAGCAGATAGGCACCATGATGACGATTTTCTGAGCGATCGAAACTGGTTTTCCCTGGGTTTCGCTCGGCTTTGTTCTACATTTTTCTGCCGGTAAAGCGAAGATTCAGGGTAAATTAGTCGAGGATTTTTAATTCCCAGTAATTCTACTTGTAGCACTGCTTTCCTGAAGCGACGATCCCTGTAACAATAAACAAGCGGATTAAACAACGAATTTAACTGGAACGCTATTCCTATCATTTTCAATCTCAATATTGCTCGGAAAGCTGGAAAAATCTGTCGAATACTGCTCACAACAACAGGTAAGATCATCGATGCAAACAGTGACATGGTTATCAAGGCAGTCGTCTTGGCAACCCTGGCTTGGAGTTTTGCTTGAACAAGAGCAGTCACTTGACTTGTAGGAGCGGTCGTTCGCTTGCGCAGTGTCAAGTATATCAAAACGTAGCAATATGTGATGGCAGTGAATGTGGTAAAGACAATGACAATTCTGTAAATAATCAAGGGGTAAACGACTAGTGGTTTTATTGCCTTCAGATCCATTATAGTTCCTGGAATTGTTGTGACAACCGCTAATGTCCAACAGACTTTTGCCAGCCATTTGAGGCGACGTTTTGTCACAATTACTTTATAGTCGTTCCATTTTCTTACAGCCACGTACCTATCCCAGGCAACAATCGCCAAGTGGTAGAGAGAGGAAAACAGCATACATGCCATTAAGTTAGTACTTATTGCTTGTAGGACGCAGACTAGACCCAATGAAAATTTTCTGGAAATAAGTAAGGCTGCGATCACCAAAATTGGGAACATCACAACAGCTGTCAGAAGATCGGCAATTGCCATACTAGACAGCAAAATGTAAGAGTTCTGTTGCAATTCTTTCCTCCGTTTCACGACTATTATCACTGTTACGTTCAACAGCACGATGATGGGTTGTAGAATCATTCCGATGACCACTATAATCCATGCAAATATCGGCTGATTTGAGTCCCAAGGTACGTCCGACTCTTCCCAGCAAAAGGAAGCCGAATTTTTATTCGTAAAGTTTTCGTAGATTCCTCTCGTTTTGTTAGGATTCATTGTTAATTAACGGTGCTATCCCTGCTACACTTGGCAGAATATAATCGCCTTTCACGTGTAGTCTTTACTTGCTTTAAAGCAGTCAATCAACTTTTTCGGATCAGGATCATCAGGAAAGTTGGACAATTTTAAGATACAAAATGCTTGATTAAAGTGGTACACATTTCATTAAAAAACATGTTGCGGTTCGGAAAAGTTCACAAGAAATGGCCAATAAGCTTTTGAAAAGAATTAAGAGGTGAATTAAAGCGTTGATTTTCATTTCGGAGAAACAAAGGAAAGGAATTTCGGTTGCTAAAGTAAAAAGTTTTTTTAAAATAAGTACTGTCATCAGAGAAATGACGTATTTTTTATTACTTAATAATTGTTTTGGTGCATTGGAGTTTATAAGATCTTCCGTCATGTGATGATTGACATATGGTACGAAAAGTTATATCTACTGCGTCAATCAAAGTTTAATGAGATGACCAACATATAGTTGCTGTGCTTTTGACAACAATACGTAATAATTGCAAAAATAGCCGGTGAGCAAGAATACCTAATAACATCCTCTAACACGGGCATATTACAAAGCAAAGATAACAACTTAAGTTTCGAACGAAACACAACCCCCCAACTCTTCGCTCTACACGCCTACATCACAAAGAAGTATATTTTCCGTCCAATACCTAATTCACACCAAAGAAGCACGGCATTTTACATTGCCTTCGATGCCATGTGTTCCTGAAATAGAGACTGTTCCGTTGACCAAAGACGTCAAATACGTAGGAACAGAATCGCATTTAAATAAATTACATTTTAACCTAAAATGTAAAGTAAAAGGCCCGTTAATAATAGTCCTTACAAATACAATGAATATAAAAAGATTACAAGAAACGACAGTAAAATCGACCATAGACTTCTATTGCTGCCTCCGTATTAGGCGACCGGCTCACTTCTGGTTAGTAAACCAGTTAGCAACTTGTCAGAAACGGGTTAGCAAACAGTAAGCTTAAAGGTGAGGTAATACGGTCAACATTTTTAAATTGCAACCGGATGATTCTATAAACGTGTTTTTAATAAAAGAAAAAATTAAACGTTAAGAAAGAGCCATTTTTGAGCCTCACAACCCTCCTATTGAAATGCTAAAAAGCGCCCTTTATCAATTTTTCACGGCCCCAAAAATTAATCCCGACTTCAATGGGCCTCAAACTTTTATTTCATATAATAAAAAATAGGGGTCACAGCGCGATTTTAAAAGTTAAATTGGTTTTTTCAGCGTTTTGTGGATTCATTTTTTTTTTTTGCAATTTTGCTACTTCTCTCATCGTTGAATAAAGAAATTTGCACCTGTTTTTGTGTTGCACTCTGGGATATTCACTATGGCAACAAGTACACAAAGAAGAAAGTTTTTTCACCTCAAGTTTTGAGTGGATATCATTTCCTTGATTCTTTGGAAAGATTGGTCCTTTTTTTGGAAGTGGCTCTTAAGTGATTATCTAGAGTAACGTTGTAAGAATATTTGTAGTGAGAAATCTACGTGATTTGTGTTGTACACTGCAGTGGAATCCAACCCGTGCGGCGCGGAATGGAAGTGATCATCTAGCCACTTGCATTTGTCAATCGTTTCTTGTGGTGAGCTTGCTTTCCTTTCTAGGCCTTCTAAAGCTCATTAAAATTAGTTTACTAATTTTTGTTCAGTACTTACGTCCGTTATAGGACGCCCCTCGATCTTTTTTTCCAATTTTGGCCGTTCTTGGCGACAGCTGATTGTACAGAACAAAAACAATAAATGCTTGCATCGTGCTTCGTGGTAAATTTTGAACAATAATATTAATTGCACTGAAAGTATTGATCCCAGATCCTGTGTGGTTTTCTTCGAAGAATTGACTACATTTGGTTTTTCTTAATTTCGGTGATAAATAACCCTGTATCATTGTTGAGTCACGGTGGACTTAATAAAGATGGCTCCATTGAAATAATTTCTTCTGTGCCGTTGTCGTTCTCCCGCTCCGAATCCTCTGATCGATCATTGCTTCTAGCTTTTTTCAATTTGTCTTAGAGATAACTGTTCCGAATTAATCTTCCAAGAAATTTCTATGAAAGTCAGCGCGTGACTGCCCGTGACAAAATGATTGCGTGTTGCGCAGAACGTATGCGCAATAACAATAGGTGGCACTGTCCTTAATCTGATTGGTCAACGACGAGTTGTTTTCATACGGACAAAATGGCGGCCGATCACGTCCGTCAGCGCAAACGAACGGTTGCTGCTTTATGTATTCTGGTTTTCTAGCTTATCGTAAGAAACGAGTAGCCTTCCCAATAAATACCGTAAGATCAACCGTAAAGCCAGAGGAACGACTCGCTGTCTCATTGAGGTTCTTCGCAAGCGGCGAGAGTTTTCTTTCCCTCCAATATTCCTTTCGGATTTCGCGACAAATAATTTTTTTCCAGTAATGAACGAAATGATATATGAAATGAATCATACACTGAACTGCAGATATGAAATCAAGTAAAGCTATGATCCTCGCAGTTATGGACGCAATTTTAGCAAGACCTACAAAGCAATATACAAAACAGTGGGACCCGAGTTTTTTCACGCCAAAGACGGAAGAGGAGTGGAAAGGTATTGGTGTTAGAGAAATTCAAAGCTAGATGGAATTTCCCATACGGGCTGGGAGCCATGGAGGGAAAGCGAATCCCAAATTCGGGCTCACATTTCTCTTACTACAAAGGCAACAACAACAAAGTGCTTCTGGCTGTGTTTGGGCCTGACTACCAGTGTCTTTGGCTGAGTGCTGGACCCAATGGTACGGAGCCCTGTTAGTGCCACCCACGTGTGTGTATACTTTTTATTTTTTTCTGGCGAGACTTTTTTACTTTAGGCGTGACTCTTGTTTTTCTTTGTGTCAGTGGCGCGACTTTTTTTATTTGGCGCGACTTTTTTTTATCTGGCGTGTCTTTTATGCCAGCGCCTGGGTAAGGACCTTATGTATTCCTTATTATATTATAATGAATATTGTAAGTAATAATCTTATAAACCCTTGTATACCCCTACATACCCTTGTATACCTCTATATACCCTCAAGAGAGGACGAGGTGAGAGAACGGATCCCCATGCCCCATCATAGTTTTTTAAAAAATATATTTTTAGTTTAAGTTCTCGTTCCCAATGCCGCGCTTAACTAAAGTTTATTTACGTCATTACAACTGTGTGTGTGTGTGTGTGTGGGGGGGGGGGGGTGGGGGGGAGGATCTGCTTGCTTATCTCATCCTCTTAATACCCTTAACTACCCCTGTAAACCGCTATATATACCCTTGTAAACACTTGTATCCCCTTGTATACTCCTATGCTGCCCATATACCTTTGTATACTCTATATACCAAGTGAAGCTATGATCTTCGCAGTTATTAGCGCAATTTTTGCAATTGCGTAGAGAAGCCTGAAAAATTCAGGACTTCAACGGGGTTTGAACCCGTGACCTCGCGATCCCGGTGCGAGGCTCTAACCAACTGAGCTATGAAGCCACTGACGTTGGGAGCTGGTCATTTGTCGGTTCTAATGGTCCCGTGAGGAATGAATCAATGATGAAATGGTATATGAAATGAATCATAGTTCATATATGATTCATTTCATATACCATTTCATCACTCTATATACCCTTGCATTGTATACCCTTGTATACCTTAGTATACCCCGAAAAAGCGTGATTTATGTAGTTGGCAAGTGCCATTCCACTTAAGATCTCGTTCTCCTCTACGATATAATTGACAGCTTGACTTCGTTACGCCCCAGGAAGTAGTTTCACTACTTTCCACCATTGTCAAGTGCTTTGATATCTCATATTGACCACCATAGAGAAAGTTGAAAGCTAACGTTTCGAGCGTTATTGATAAAAAAACTACGAAAGCATCCAAACGCTTGTAAACGCTTGAAATATACGGACACACTTACAAACGCTTTTTAAATTTATACAGGCACTTATGTCCAGAAAAGCACTTAAAGGTATACAAGGGTACACAGAAGTATACAAGGGTTTATGCGAGTATACCAAGGTATACAAGGGTATACAGAGTCTACAAAGGTATATAGGCAGTATAGGAGTATACAAGGGTATACAAGTGTTGACAAGGGTATGAAGAGGATGTGGTAAGCGAGCAGATCCCTTCCTTACACAGGCACCTGATTTGCCAGTTGTAATAACGTAAGGAAGCTTTAGTTAAGCGCGGCATTGGGAACGAGAACTTAAATTAAAAATAAAATTTAAAAAACTATGATGGAGCATGGGGATCCGTTCTCTCACCTCACCCTCTCTTGAGGGTATACAGAGGTATCCAAGGGTATGTAGGGGTATACAAGGGTTTATAGGATTATTACTTACAATATTCATTACACTATAACAAGGAATAAATAAGGGCCATACCCAGGCGCCGGCATAAAAGACACACCAGATAAAAAAGTCGCGCCAAGTAGAAAAAGTCGTGCCAAATTAAGAGAAGTCGCGCCAAATAAAAAAAGTCGCGCCACTGACACAAATAAAAACAAGAGTCACGCCTAAAGTAAAAAAAATCTCGCCGGAAAAAATAAAAAGTATACACACACGCAGGTGGCACTAACAGGGCTCCGTAATTTCCACAGATGAAGCACTCGTAGATTGAATCACTGCATTACGCCATTTTTTCTTTGAAAGCAGGGTACAGAAGAGCGGTACTGGGTACAACAAATTTGTCAAATGAAAAGGGAAATTTCCGTCCGACCGGTCAAAGTGGGCCACCTTCAAAGCTGGTCCCGAATATTCCGGCCGGACCTAACCGAAATGGTCCATTCCATTTTATGTACCAACCGAAATTACCGGAATTTGGGTTGAATGGAAAGGGCCCTCCATTCCAGCTGAAATCCATTGCAAATGCCAGGTTCAAAGGCTTTACCCGGCAGGTCAAAGAAAATTCCATACGCATTAACTGGAGATGACGCGTTTGCCTTGACAAGGTTTCTCATGAAACCTTTTCCAGATTGTCCTATTAAAACATCATTGAGAACCCAGAAGAAACACCTGAATGGCTTACAGAAGGTCTCACGTATTTACTACCGAAAACAAAAGAGACAACAAACCCAAAAAACTACAGGCCTATTACTTCTCTTCCAACGATGTTCAAGACTAGTCCTCACTTCCATTATTGCAGAAAGAACATAATTATACATTCTTAACTGAACACCAGCTTTTACCAACAGAACAAAAAGGGTGTAAGAAAGGAAACTAGGCATGTAAAGATCAGCTATTAATAAACAAGATGATATTGCGGGAATGTAAGACCAAGAAAAAGAATCTTATCGACAGCCTGGATAAACTATAAAAAAAGCTCTTGACAGTGTTCCACACATATGGATTACAAAGTGTCTGCAAATTTACAAGATCTGCCCTGTGATTGTCAACTTCATCAAACAAAATATGAGAACTTGGAAGATTACTCTGCACCTCAATCGAGTGTTAAGTATTTATGAGTCAATGAGTCAATGAGTCATGAGTCAATGAGTCAACGAGTTAGTGTAGTTAATTAAACCATAAAATGAAAGCTAAAATTTCAGAGTGCTTAGGCCTAATCACTGAAACGAGGGCTTAGGCTTAATCAACAAATTATTGCTATATTGACTGTGAGTCTCATTGACTCATGACTCATGACTCATTGACTCATTGACTCATTTGACTCATAAAACATGCGTTCCCACCTCAATCACGCCGAAGGAACAATAACATCAAGATTCAAAAGCGGCATCTTCCGAGGTGACTCCCTATCACCGCTACTCTTCTGTCTCACTCTCTCACCACTGAGCTCATTATTCAATGAAAGTACTTGCGGGTATGAATCCCAAGGTCGCAAAATCAACCACCTCTTCTTTATGAGTGCTTAGGCCTAATCACTGAAACGAGGGCTTAGGCTTAATCAACAAATTATTGCTATATTGACTGTGAGTCTCATTGACTCATGACTCATGACTCATTGACTCATTGACTCATTGACTCATTTGACTCATAAAACATGCGTTCCCACCTCAATCACGCCGAAGGAACAATAACATCAAGATTCAAAAGCGGCATCTTCCGAGGTGACTCCCTATCACCGCTACTCTTCTGTCTCACTCTCTCACCACTGAGCTCATTATTCAATGAAAGTACTTGCGGGTATGAATCCCAAGGTCGCAAAATCAACCACCTCTTCTTTATGAATGACTTAAATATATATATACGCCTATGACCCGATGCGATTTTCGATGCGAGTAATACACAAAAATTAAAGATGAATACAAGATTCTTGTAGTGAAAACTAAGTTCAGTCCCAGGGAGGATTCCAGATTACTAGCTGCTCCTATCACTATCGTGACGCTTGGCCCTCCTCTCTATATTCCTGTTCCGTCTCTCAATTTCTATTTTATCACAGATGTCAGATGTGAGTCTCCGCCAGGCTAGCCGATCTGTTACGATTTCTCTCCGTGTTCCGAGAGCAGCTCCGTGCTTGAGGATGTCTTTCAGGGTGTCCTTATATCTAAGAAGGGGGCGCCCGACTCTCCTTGAACCCTCTTCTAATACTCCATAGAGAAGTGCCTTCACGGGCCGCACATCTGGCATACGTGCAACGTGACCCATCCAACGCAATCTGTTCCTAAGGAGAATGATCTCAATATCCGTAGACTTTGCATGATCCAGTACCTCATCGTTCGTGATAAAGTGATCCCACTTGATCTTAAGAATTGATCTCAGGTACCGCTGCTGGATGGTTCTTAGAAGCTTGATGTGATGACGATATAGGGTCTAGGTTTCACTTCCATACATCATTAGTGGAATGATGCACTGATTGTATTGTTTCGTCTCTACTGTCAGATCTCTACAGTCAAAAACCTTATCTCTGAGCCTCCCCATCGCACATGATGCAGCCTGAGTCCTTGCTGTTATCTCATCATCTAGCTTGCAGTCCTTGGTGACATAGCTACCGAGATATTTGAAGCGGTCTACTCTCTTCAATTTGTGCCCATCAATATAGAAATCCAGCTGTTCACCGACACTCATGGTTTCTGTTTTCTTGATGTTGATCGTGAGACCCATTTTCAGTGACAGGTTGCTGTATGCGGATAACAGACACTGTAGCGCAGTGCCATCGTTGGTAAATATGGTAATATCGTCTGCATACTGGGTTTCTCGTATGTATTTCGTGAATATCTTTGTCTTTGATTTCAAACGCCTGAGATCAAATGAGTCGACGTCGTATCTGAAACGAACCTAGATACTATAACAGGGATTTATGTCCTTGAAAACAAGGTAGAACATAACGGCGGCATACATCCCAAACAGGGTAGGGGCTAGCTTACACCCTTGCTTGACACCACTGTTGTACTCAATGGGATTAGAAAGTTCTCCATCAATACACAGTCAAGCATGCACTTCAGAGTAAAGCGTCCTGATAACTTGGACAAAATTGGCAGGGCATCCAAGCTTTCCCAAGATCTTGAATAGGAGCTCTCGATTTACGCAATTAAAGGCTTTGGTGAAGTCAATGAAGGCGATGTGCAAGCTTTGCCGCTGTTCTCTGCATTTTTCCATCATTTGACGAAAGATGAAGATGCCATCAATCGTGCCTCTGCCGTCCCTGTAGCCTGACTGCGATTCGGGGTACACTAGATCTGCTAGACGTTTAAGGCGCTGCAGTTACGATATTAGCAAATATCTTGCCTACCACACTGAGGAGGGATATTCCGCGGTAGTTGCCACAGTCACTGCGGTCACCCGATGCCAGACCGATGCCAAAGATGATAACCAACAAACGCGCTTACTAAGCATAGTAAAGAAATTCACCAATAACATCAAAATGGAATTTGGATTAGACAAATGTGCCAAAGCAACATTCAAGAGAGGTAAACTGACTGAAATATCAGACATACAAATAGACCTTGATACCTGTATCAAAGAATTAGATCAGGAGGGTACTTACAAAGGCCAGTTATAGCGTAATCGTAGAGCGTCCATGCACTCTCTGTTATTAAGGTTGAAGCCCATTTCCCTAAGTCGGATCACAGTTAACCATGTGGAAGCCCCTTTCTAAGCAGCCAAACCAAAAGTTCTAGATGATTTTTTGGGCAGAGTGTCTTTGACATTTCTCAGCTTATCTTTGGCCTCTCTATCACTACGAGCTTCTTGCTTGGCTGATCTTACATCATTTTCTTCTGGTAGTTCGTGTGATTGTGAAACAATCTTTTCAACAAGAGGGGCAGTTACCTTGATTGAAGATGAGTACTCAAGGCAAGCTTCAGTACACGGGTTGGTTATACCAAGATCTCCATGACGCGGTGGAAGCGATATGATGTTACGATCGTTTTCATTGCATGCCTGTTTTGTAATGATCGCTTTCTCCAGTGGCTCTAGAAGATCTTGAATGTCTGGTAGCGTCCGAAGGAAGTACGTCCAGCGATGTTTCAATCCAAGCGTTTAGGCAGCATGGCACGCTTGGGGCTGTGATAATGCAAATTCAGCTAGCTTGGTAACTTCGATTACCCAAGTTTCCACTTTTTCTGAGATGTACTCCCCTTCGTAGGATCTTGAACTCAA
>NC_090894.1:2542886-2570386 GCF_036669925.1 Montipora capricornis
TCTAACGAAGGAGGTCTGCGCTGTCTTTTAGGTCTTGGGCCAGGAGGTTCTGGAGATGAAAATGGGGGGGATCTGGGGGGCACAATGATTGGTCAGTAGTAACAATACTGGAGCACGGCTCTTTAGGGACGAAGGCGGGAGGCGGGGTAGAGGAGAGGAACTTCAAGCAGTGTATCAGCACTGGCCAAGGAAGATAAGTTTTCATCGTCAGAAGGCACGGTGGTATGCTCTGGTGGCGCAGGAGGGAATAACGTTGGCTGTACTGGGGCGGAGGGCCCTGCAGGGGTTACAGGCTCTTCGTCCTTGTCTTGGGAAGCTGGAGGGCCTGGGTGGTTGGGCACTACGACGGAGGCAGGAACAGGGAAGCACTCAGAGAACTTGCCTTTGTAGGAAGTTGCTCTAAGTTGGGAGCCACTAAATTTCTTTACGAAACACCAGGAAGGGGGAGAGGGGAGGGGGGGGGGGGGTACACGATATTGGTTTGGTATTGTATATCATGGTAGTGTCATGGTAGACGTCGTAGGTAAATAGCCCCCTGAGGAGACATGTGGTTACTAGCAAAGTACTAAACCCAGAAAGATTGAAGAAAATAAAAGGGAATCGAGAAACATTGACTTCTGGGCTGACATGTTGACCATTTTCAAGTTCCCCCACAACTTCTTTTCACCACAAATTTAAGCGTGCACTCTGAGCGTCTGACAGCTTTCTAATATAAAAGTTCACTGAAGATAACTAATCCCTTCCTGTCCGGCAGGGTTAGTATCTGGATGGGTGACCTAAAAAATATACCACTTTGTAACAGAGGCATAGGACCGAAAATTCTACTTTAACGCTCAAAAATGCAAACTAAGCAAGGTAAAGACTTTGTTAGCTTGCTTTATGCAAAACAAATATTGATGCAAAAGAAAATAAATATTGATACACAGGTTTTAGGAAGAGCAAAAGGACATTTTCAGGAAGAGAAGAAGGAAGTTTTCAGGACGGTCCATCGAGAATAAAATGTTTTGCCATCAGCAACAAAATTTACGAAATGAAAATATCGTTAATTTTGAACCGCGAATATAAAAAGTTACCATCAGCGACAAACGTTTTGGGGGATTTTTGCTACGTTCAATTTTGTTACTGTACTTTTGGCTACTGAAGTAAATCGCAAAATCAAAAGTGACATCGAATTCAGCAGGCGCCGGGATAAAGTTACCGCGGCGTGTGTACTCGCGAAACAGTGAAGCATCTGTGTCAAATGATGGCAAGATACCGGGATTTGTTTTTGTTAGTTTTCTTTAAAGTTTGACAAGAAATGTGCGAATTCAACACAAAGATCACAATCGCCCAACTCCTGAGGTTGACCATTGTTTCTGCAAAGTCAAAAATTATCTCCAAGACGTGCTTATTTATCACCAGGTAATTCCGCCGTTTTGGAAAAAGCAGTTACTTTATTATTCATCAGCGTCACAATTTTTTGCTTATTTTGGGGCTCATTTTGTTGAAACGCAAGCACGCTTCCAACAGACCTGTTTATTTTCATGACTTATGCACGCGCTGCTTACAGCACCCTACCACAAAAATCCTCCCGTGCGTGTAAACAAGACAAACAATCCGTGTCACAAAGCTTATACAATTAAATAAATTTCTGACAGTTCACATCGAATCCTTTTCGAAAGAACCTTGACCGTAAATAATGAAGCACAAAAGAGACAACAAGCTTTCATTTAAATAATTCTTCACTGTCACATTTCCATTTTTTTACCATTGCAAAATTGAGTACAAACTAAATGTAAATTGCCAGACAACTTAGATGCGACTTCAGTAAACACTGTGATGCATTCAAGGCGTTCGATTCCTTCAATGTTTGTTAAATCCATAAAAAAAAATTGCACTTGATTTGAGTGTTGTATATAATACCAAGTTAGTAAAATATTAGAAGCAAAGCTCACTTGATATCCAACGGCGAAAAATGAAATTGTTGTGGAAGACCATTACTCGTTGCCTTACATATTCCAGATATTCATATTTCACCATCTGTCTTGTTCATTCAAGTCCATTCTTGAGCTCCATGACGGTATATTTTGTTTAAAGATGCACCAAAACGCCATTCGCGTTACAATGACTTTTGACTCCACTGAAGGTTAACAAGCATTAGTGAAATTTCCAATTGTTACTGGAAAACTGTGCAGCGTTGAGTAGAAATAAATACAAATAGCCAGAAAACAGAGATCCCAGATCCACTTAAGGTGTTCGATTCCTTCTCTGTCTTTGTTGAACCCATAACTTATCAGAGAATTTGCCATTTGGTTCCAGTGTTCTACATAACACCACACTTGGCAAAGTATTAGAAATACAAAAATTTTGGTTTTATCAACGGAGTTGATAATGTAAATTGGCCACCGTACAGAGATTCTAAAAGCTGACGTTTCGAGCGTTAGCCCTTCGTCAGAGCGAATCGAGGGATTATGGGTTACGTGTAGTTTTTATAGTAGAGTAGGAGCTACGCTATTGGTGGTAACATGGCAACGTGAAAAATAAGAATATATTAGTTAAATGAAAAGCGTTCGTTAATACCGTGAGGATTAAGGGTGCCGATTTGAAAGATGAATTTTTGTTCCAGATTCTTGCGGCTTTCCGTCCTACCTAGATGTAGGGAAAGGCCGCGGATAGCCATGTGTTTTTTGGTTTGGTTAGGAAGATTAAAATGGCGAGCGACTGGCTTGGATGCATCCTTGTCATTCTTCTCAACATCGCGAAGGTGTTCGCGGAATCGGTCACCTATTCGTCTACCTGTCTCACCAATGTATAATTTATTGCATAACGTGCAGGTTATGCAATAAATGACATTTGCGGAGGTGCATGTGAAACGATCGGTGATCTTAACAGATCGCTTAGGTCCCGATATCTTGCTAGTGTTAACAATGAAAAGACAAGTTTTGCATCGTGAGCGCGCGCATTTGAAAGTGCTGGGTTGCTCGTTAGTTTTGAGCGCGCTTCTAACTAAAAAGTTGCCTACGTTTTTGTCGCGTTTGAATGAAATAAGTGGAGGTTGCGAAAAGATTCTACCAGTCTCGGGATCATTTTGGAGTAATTTAAAATTACTAAGAATGATGCTTTTGACTGCGTGATTATGAGGATGGAAAGTGAGCCAGGGTGAATGGAATTCTGTCATTCTTATCTTTTTGTGGCGTTTGTAGTGATGACTGTCGATCAAATTGTTGGGCGCGATGATGGCCCGCTTTGACCACAGAGACAGGATAGCCACGTTTTTCGAAGAACTGGCACATCTCCTCTGATTTGCTGGAAAAATCGGAGTCATCACTACATAGACGTCGAAGTCTAAGAAATTGAGAATAAGGAATGGAGTTCTTGACATGTGATGGATGTGACGATGAATACAACAAATAACTGTGTGAATCAGTAGGTTTGTAGTGCACACTAGTACATAGCACGTTGCCTCTAATAGAAACTTTGATATCTAGGAAAGCCAATGAAGTTTCCGAAATTTCCCAGGTATATTTAAGAGACGGATGAAAAGAGTTGACGGAGGTTATAAATTGATCGAGTTCTTCTCGGCTGGATGAAATGGCGCCGATGCAGTCGTCGATGTAGCGGCCGTAGAGTTCAGGTTTGGGGCCGTTGTACTGATTAAAAAATTGGTGTTCAACATATCCTACAAAAAGATTGGCATAGCTAGGTCCCATTCTTGTGCCCATCGCTACACCATTAATTTGTTTGTAATAGTTGCCGGCGAGTGACAGGCAAGACGTTTACCGACACGAAAAAAAGAAATTAAGAAACGCAGAAATATTACTCATTTTCCGGTTGGGATTGCCATATTGGAAACCCAGTAATTAACTGTTTTCTGTCAAACCTCTGGTGTACTCGTACACTTAGCAGAATATACCCGCCTTTGACATTAAATCTCTAATTGCTTCAAAGCAAATCTTACGTTCATCAACACGGAGTACAGTAGAACCTCGATTTAACCAACCTCTATAACCATTATAAATGCGAACACTAACACTATCGCTCTATCTACAGATCCTCTCTATCTTTTTTTTTTTCTTCGTATTAATTCTATCAACTTCTTTATTTTTGAAGGCTTCTTGTGGTAAAAGGTATAAGTAGCCGAAATTTCCAGGCCAATTCCCTTGTTTTTCCAATTGGCAGCCACTTCCACTGAAATTTGTCCACCGCGTTTTAAATGGAGGATTTTAAATGGCCGTGCGGTGATACTAAATTTCTGTTCGAGTGTTGAAAAAATATTTCATGAGTGAGCGCGTTTGTTATATAAACATCTATGAAATACCAAATCATTCACTTTAACGTTTTGTAGTCCTTACGAAGAACGACGGCGCGACTTATTACGTAATCATAACAATGGTGATCTTTTCACGTGTTAAGATATATATGTTATTTGCCAGCTGGGAGGTCCGTATACCGAAAACTGTCGAGCTTTTTCAAGACCGAGGTCACAGTTTTTCACAATACGGACCGACCGTTAGCTGGTAAATAACTTATTTCATTTTTCCTCTCTCTCTCTGTCTTCCTCTCTGAAATCACCTTTTTAATTGTTGACTCGCACCGCGCTTGACAGCGAATGCAGTATTGAAGAGACTTACAAACTGAACGTTGTGTAGTGAAAAACACTAGGAAGAAGTAATCGTTTAGATCCTGAAATGCTGGGTAGCGCAACGTAACACATTAAAAACAATTATTTATTATACCTCGATATAGCGAAGATTTTGGTTGTTTTTCCGCAGATTCGTTATTTCGAAGTTTTCGATATAACGTTCGAAATAACGAACCAATTTCCCCAGTCCCTTGGCACTTCGTTAAATCGAGGTTTCATTGTGATTTGAAAAATTTTAAGACAAGATACAAAATGCTCGATTTAAATGGCCCACTTTTCATTAAAAACATGTGGCCGTTTGGAAAAGTTCACAAGAAACGGCAAAGTGCTTTTGAAAGGAATCAGGAAGTAAATTAAAGTGTTTATTTTCGTATCAGAGAAACAAAGGAACAAATTTTCGTTGCTAAGGCAACATATATTCAATAATTACTGACTTGTCATCAAAGAGATGCAGTGTTTTAATACTTTATTGTTTTGAAGCTTTCATTGTTAATAAGGAGTTTACATGGTGGTTGACAGATGGTACGAAATATTTTGTAAAAGTGATATTTACTGCGTCAGTCGAAGTTAGGCAGCGTTTACACGAACGCGGTTTCACATTGACACGGTTTCGTGACTTCGAAACCGCGTCAAAATTGATGCGGTTTGGAAGTGTTTACAAGGAATCATTTTCACCAGAAAATTCAAGTCATGATGGTGTAAGCGAGCACTGCAATACGTGCTACATTCACTATTTGAATTGAACAATGGAACTTTCGCGCCAAAATAGTAACCGTATTGAAATCGATGCACTTTCGCTGTTTACACGACAGAACCCGCTTCGTTTTGAAAACACTCCTTTTTTTGGCAGCCGTTTGAAAACGACACGCTTTCGGCAACAGTGTCGATCGGTGTCGTGTAAACGGAAGATGTAACCGCTTCGAAAACGATGCTGTTGCAAATGAAACCGCGTTCGTGTAAACGCTGCTTTAAGGAGATGAACAACATACCATTGCCGTGATGTTTTACAACAATAAATAATAATTACAAACATGGCCTGTGAGACAGTACCCTGGGTGCCAGAGGAATATTTTTTTTCAAGGTGGTAAAGAACGCTCAGATATTACAAATCAATGGTCAAGGACGAAAAAAAAAACCTCTGGTCACACGACCCCAGAACCTCATTTCCATGCGTAGAGACAGTTCAAATTTCTCGTCAAACCAATTTTGGCCGCCAAGCTGTGCGGACGAAATGAAGCGCATTATTAAACATTCCAAAAAATAGTGATTACACTGATGGCTATTCACCATTCACCTCAATAGCTTTTAACAATTTTGTTTACAGGCTTATCGTCAGTTTTGGTCAAGCGTAGAAACAGAGTACATATATTTCCTCCTGGCCCTATTTTAAGGCATTTTTAAATGCATGAAATCCTTCTTTCCTATGTCAAAAGCATATTTAAATGAAGTCCACAGCATAGTAGGGCAGGTGATACTTCGGCAAGAAGCGTTCAGTGGCCTTTAATTAAAAATATTTATATCTACACAACATAATTTGCTTAGTTAGAATTGGATGATGTTGTTGGTTGATCAGTCCATGTTGATGGCTGTCCATCCCCACTGATGGAATTCGATTGAATTTAACTTAGAAAGCCGGACATGATGTTGATCTTTTCAGTGTTTCTTTGCGAACTTGGCCAGCAGATAGGTAGCACGATGACGATTTTCTGGGCGATCGAAACTGGTTTTTCCTGGGTTTCGGTCGGCTCTGTATTGCATATTTGTTCGGGTTAAGCGAGAAGTCACGGTAAGTTAATCGAGGATTTGTATATTGTCAGTAATTCTAGCACTGCTTTTCTGAAGCGACGAGCCCTGTAAGAGTAAACAATCGGATTAAACAACGAATTTAACTGGGACGCTATTCCTATCATTTTTAATCTCAATATTGCTTGGAAAGTGGAAAAAATTTGTCGGATACTGCTCACTACAAAAGGTAAAATCATTGAGGCCAACAGTGACATGGTTATCAAGGCAGTCGTCTTGGAAACTCTGCCTTGGAGTTTTGCTTGAGCAAGAGCGGCGACTTGAGTTGTTGGGGCGGTCTTTTGCGTGCGTACGGTCAAGTAAATCAAAACCTAGCAGTGTATGATGCCAGTGAATGTGCTAACGGCAATGAATCTTCTGTAGATAATCGAAGGAGTAGTGGTTTAATTGCCTCCAGATCCATTATAGTTCCTGAAACTGTTATGATAACCGCTAAGGTCCAGCAGACTTTTGCTAGCCATTTGAGGCGAGGTTTGGTCTCAATTATTTTGTAGTCCTTCCGTTTTATCACAGCCGCGTACCTATCCCAGGCAACAGTTGCTAGGTGATAGAGAGACGAAGACAGCATACATGTAATTAAGGGTGTGTTCGATTGACCGTGTTCCGGAATAGAAATACTTGGAATAGAAGTTAGAAATCCTTCGCTTTCACGGAGATTCCAAGTAAAATTGTCAAACACCTGCTAAAAATGATATTTTAAACATATATTTATTATCTGTGTTGCTTCAAAACGCCAGACGTTCCGTTGTAAATCATCACTCCACTTGCAGTTCTTATTCCGGAATAGGGGCTATCGAACGCACCCTAAGTTAGTATTTATTACTTGTAGGACGCAGACTTCCTCCAATGAAATTTTTCCGGAAACAAGTAAGGCTGCGATCACCAAAATTGGGAACATCATAACAAAAGCATGTGGCTGTTTGGAAAAGTTCACAAGAAATGGCAAAATGCTTTTGAAAAGAATGAGGAAGCACATTAATTAAAACTTCCATTTTCATTTCGGAGAAACAAAGCAACGAATTTCGGTTGCTAAAGTAAAAAGTATTTAATTATTACTTACTTTGTACCTCTACTGTGTTAATCAAAGTGTAATGAAATGACTCATATACAATTGGTGTGCTTTTGACAACAATAAATAATTGCAAAAACGGCATGAATACCTATTAACATCCTCCAACACACCGTAACACATAGCAATGATAACAACTTAAGTTCCAACGCAACACAACTCTTCAAGACTGCCAACGGGTCGCCCTACACGCCTATATTGTAAAGAACTTCAGTTTCAGGCCAATAACTAATCAAAGAAGCCATTTTACAAATTGCCCTCCATGGCGTGTGTTCCTGAAACAAAGACTGTTTCGTGGACCAAAGACACCAAATGCGTAGGATCAGAATCGCATTAAAATAAATTACGATTCCATCAATAAAAGGCCCTACAAATGTCTAAAATGAATAGAAAGATTACAAGAAACGACAGTAAAATTGACTACAGACTGCTATGACTGCCTCCGTATTTGGCGAACAGTTCAATTCTGGTTGACAACTGGTCAGAAACGGGTTAACAAACAGTCAGATTAAATGAGTCAAAATCAACTGAAAAACGTACGCTTGTACACGACTTCGATTCAACTAAGGTAGCTTGGGCGAATACGACTAAACTCTATTTGAAATTTAAGTGGAAACAGTTGTGGGTGGGTCATATAACATTAACTTTATTGACACAGTAAATATTACTTTTACTCAACAATCAACGAAAATAATACCTCCCTTCTTCTTCTTCAGTAACGACCTAATCCCCATTAAATACGAAAGCATCAAAACAAGTAATAATAACAGACGGCATTTCTCTGATCAAAAGTAAGTAATTAGTGGATATGTCACAGTGTTATCAGGGGGTGGAAGCGGAGTAATGATTGACGGCTTAAAAAGGAAAACGAATGAGGAATATTTAGCGTTGGAACATTCGGAATAAAGAATTTTACGGTTTTTTTTATAGAATATAAACGAATACGGAAAAAAGAATATCGAAAATGAATAACTCGGAAAAAAAATGGCAGGAATTGCGAGTAAGTGAAATACAATTAATCCGCTTCCACCCCCGAATACTACTCAAGCAACCAAAATTTGTCCCTTTGTTTCTTTGATATGAAAATGAACGCTTTAATTTCCTTCCTGATTCCTTTCAAAAGCTCTTGGCCACTTTTATTGAATTTTCCAAGCGCCCATATGCTTTTGAATGAAGAGTGGGCAATTTAACTCGAGCATTTTGTGTGTCCTCATCAAATTGTCCAACTTCTATGATTTCTGTAATGATAAAAGTCTAAGTCAATTTAAGTCAGATGGAGATCGCATGTGAAAGGCAAGTATATTCTACCAAGTTTACGAGTAGATTACTGATTTGGCAGAAAATTCGTAAAGTTAATAATGAATCCAACAAAACGAGAGGAATCAACGAAAACGTTACGAATTCACATTCGGCTTCTTTTTGCTGGTAAGAATCGGACTTACCTTGGGATTCAAATCGTGATCAGCCGATATTTGCATGGAGTCTGGTAGCGATTGGAACGGTTCTACAGCCCATCATCGTGCTGTTGAACGTATCAGTAATAATAGTCGTGAAACGGAGGAAAGAATTGCAACAGAACTCTTACATTTTGCTCTCTAGTATGGCAATTGCCGACCTTCTGACAAGTGATGTTCCCAATTTTAGTGATTGAAGTCTTACTCATTTGCGGGCAAATTTCATTTAACAACAACAACAACAGCCAACTTTATTTTACGAGGGTGAGCACGTAACAGCTAAGGCTGATAAACTTGTGGCCCTCCTACAATTAAATATAAATATATCTAAAACAGTCTAAAAAGGTATAATATAATAATATACAAATGAGTATAGAAAAATTAGTTTATCTTAAAATGTTCAGTGTTCTGGTACCTAGAAGTAAAAAAACCATTTAAAGCTTTACTTAAACTTAAAAGTGATGATCTCGACTTAATATCTCTTGGAAGGGAATTCCAAAATCTCGTGGTTGATACTGAAAATGAACGCCTTCCCTCTGTTTCCCTCTTAAAACGTGGACAAACTAAATTAAAATCCCCATGTCTGCTTTCCCTACTATGTACATCGGCATTTCTTGTTAATAAACTATTCATATAAGACGGGCTATCCCCAACCAGTCGTCTAAAAACATGCAAACATTTTATGATCTTCGCCTCATCATAAAAGGGAAGCCATCCTAACTTAGTGAATAGCGCAACACTATTGTCTCTAGTGTCTGCATTTAGTATTACACGGGCTGCACGTTTTTGTAACTTTAACACTTTAGTTAGGCTATCAATAGTGCAAGAGGTCCATATGCTTGAACCATAGAGCATTACTTGTTTGATCATTGAGTTATAGTACAGCATTCTTTGTTCGAGTGGCATGAAACATCTTATTTTCTTTAATACTGCTATACGTTGGGATATTTTTTTGCAAAGTTCCTCAATGTGATCGTCAAAATTTAATTTGTCATCAATGATAACCCCCAAAAGCTTTTGAGACTTAACTTATTCCAGCCTTTTTCCATTAATTTTGAGTAACAATTGGTCTTCTTCAATGTTTTTAGCAAGTCTTTTACCAGTAACCATCATGCAATTGGTCTTACTTCCATTAAGGATCATCTTATTTTCATTTGACCATCTCACAACTTCATCCATATCCCTCTGAAGACTTGTAGATAGAGTGTCAGGTGCATTTCTAACGTCACTTGAGTAGCTCAACGTCGTATCATCAGCATAGATATCGACAACAGAGTGTCCAACTGCGGTCGGAAGGTCATTTGTGAAAACAAGAAATAGAGCGGCCCAAGAACAGATCCTTGAGGTACTCCTAGGTGAACAGGCTTGGACTGAGAAAGTGTTCCATCAATATTTACACATTGAGAACGTCCAGTTAAATAATTTCCATACGTTTTAGACCTCTCTCACCAATGTCATAACCACGTAGCTTTGCTAGGAGTATGTCACGATTTATTAAATCAAATGCTTTCTTGTAATCTATGAAAACGAGCCCGGTTACTTTGTTTTCATCAAGATCGAAAAAGAGCTGAACCACCAGACGTATCAACGCCGTTTCTGTTGAATGTGATTTCCTAAATCCAGACTGGAGTTTATGAAGCATGTCGTTGCTCTTTAAATCTTCGTTACGGTTACCTTACTTCCTTGTCCTTTAAAAATCGAAGTCACTTTAGAGATTTTCCATTTAGAAGGGAAAGTCGCAGTAACTATATAATGGTTGATCAGCCTACGCAAAGAGTTTGATATAGAGTTTGCCGCAATCCTTAAAAGCTTAGCACTGATCCCGTCATCTCCTGTAGTCTTGTGTGGTGGTATAGATACTAGGATCTCAGCGACTTCTTTATTAGTTATATATGGAATATTAAGCGCGCTTTCACCTGATAAGCTGTTAGGATCAATCGATTCTTTAAGACGTTTGATGCAATCACGACTAGAGTCAGTACCATTAATTAGACACTTGATTAGGTTCCACAACTTTTTTGAATCGTGCTTATTTTCCTTCATCTTTTTATTGAAATAAGTCTCTTTAGTTGTCCTTATCAATTTTGATACTCGATTTCTTGCTTGTTTATACTTCAGCCAGTCATTGGCAGATTTGGTTTGCCTTGCGTTTCGCAGTAGCTTATCTCTTTGCTTTATTTCTTGGGATATTTCACTTGTGAACCATTTCGGTAGAATTTTCCTTTTAACCCGTTTGTGTTTAAGTGGCAGATGTGTGTTTACAACATCTTCAAAGATTTTATACCATGCATCAAGGACATCATTAGAGTCTTCAAAGATGAAAGCAGAATCCCAAAGGGCATCTTTTCAAGGCATTATTCATTTGCCTTGTAGGTTATAGTCGTATGTTCTTTTCCATTTTTAGTCTCACGCTTAAATGTCCTTATTCCAACAATAGGAAGATGATCAGACAAACCGGATGATATTGTTCTGATGGTGTTCATTCGCTCAGGATGACTGCTCCAAATGTGATCTAAACAAGTGTCTGACAAAGGCCTGGTAATTGCGTTAACGAGCTGGACCAGATGCAAATCATAAAGTGTTTTTATAAGCGGGTGTTTCTTGAATTTAGTGGAGGTTAAGTAGTCGACATTAAAATCACCCAATAAAATAATTTCCTTATTCTTGAGAAAGACATTCTCAATATTTTTTGCTAATCTCTTGTCATCTGCACTTTGGTACGAGGGTGGTCGATAGATGCCTCGAATAAAAAGTGAACGCTTAGCTTGTAGGGGCAAACTTCTAACCAAAGTGATTCAAGGTCAGGCCTTCTTTTGGCAACTATCATGTTGTTTACAAAACCCAAAATCCCTCCGCCCTTTCTACGAAGTCTGTCTTTTCTGTAAAGTGCATAGCCAGGAATATAATAAAATGAGTCCAGTATTTTGCTGGTACAAAAAATCTCAGTGAAATAAACTACATCGAAGTCTTTGAGTTCCTTCAAGAACATGACTTTTATCTCTTCGAACTTGCTGTCAGTGAGATGTTGAATATTCCAATGACAAAGTTTCAATCCCTGACATATAGATGTTGTTAAGGAAGAGGGTGCTTTTGACTTACTTCTGGTTAGGACAGGACCAGGATTTACTTCCACATCACTTGATAAAAGAAGGCTTAACAATATAAGGTGGAAAGGCCTTTCCAGCGAAAAGAGTAAACCGTATCTGTAGTAAGAAGGATAACTTGCTTTGCGAAGAACAGCATCCTTGGTTAAGACCCACGTAAGACTCGAATGAAGTGCATTTGAGCAAGTTTACGTTCTACTAGCAATAAATATAAACGTAATGACATGTATGCAGTTTTCATTTCTCTACTATCTGGCGGCGGTTGTCTGGGACAGGAACGTGGCCGTAAGAAAATGGAAGGACTACAAAGTAATTGTGACCAAACGTCGTCTTAAATACCTGGCAAAAATTGTTTGGACAGCAGTGGTTCTGACAACAGTTCAAGGGACTATAATATCTCTGAAGAAAACAGAATCAGTGCTTCCCGTGAAATCTTGAGATTGAAAATAGTAGGAATGGCGTCCCAGTTAAATTCGTTATTTATTTCCGCTTGTTTACTGTTACAGGGATGGTCGCTTCAGAAAAGCAGTGCTAGAATTACTGAGAATTAAAACTCCTCGACTAACGTACCCAAAATATACCCTTAACCAGCAGAAAAATGCACAACAAAGCCAAGCAAAACCCAAAGAAAACCGGTCGCGATCGCTCACAAAATCGCCATCGTGCTACCTATCTGCTGGCCGGGTCCGCAAAGAAATACTGAAAAGACGGACATCATGTCCTGGTTTCTTGGTAAAATTCAATGATATTACATGCTTTCCAAACTGATGAAGGACAAGCATCAACATGATAACACCCAGTCAGCCGGGAGCCTGTCAAGCTACTAGACTGGTCAAACAACAACATCAACTTATGCATACCTTCCAATTCGGTAAACTATGATGACAAATTATGTTGTGTAGATGTAAATACTGTTGTAGTGTTCTAAGGTATAGGGTAATAACTCCAGCAAAAACATTTGCAAACTTTAACTTATCCGGAACTTTGCCTGCCGAATTATCTTCGGTCTCAAAAATTCGATCATGTCTCTGCTGCGCGCAAATCCCTTGGTTGGCCAATGTGAGCGTTCATCAGAAACTCCAATTAAATAGTGTTATTGTGGTTCAAAAGGGAAGAATAAATCAGGCGTAACCTTATCTTTCCAATTTTTCTCATGATAGATTAAGTGTATCAGGACGTAGCACCTGAAATAAGGCACAATTTAACTTAGTACCTATAAATGCAGATTATCAACTGGTCAACACTCTTTCGCCTTTCGTGGGGCAAGAAAATACAACTTACTTCCAGATAAAATTCAGGCGACTTTCAATACCTCAAGTTTTAAAAGAAAAGCTGCTGCCCAAGTTCTTGGAAACATTTTTGTAATAATCTGAATGATATTTTTATACCCGCGTAACTCATGTAAATATTTCTATTCTTAAAGAAATGTGAATATTTTCGCTTTTATGTAATTTGATTATTCTGTTTTTTTAAAATATATTAAGGCAAAATAGCCCCGCATAGAGGAGTCGTAATATGTACTTATTGACTGAGTGGGAGGGCCGGACGGGAAAATATTTGGCCCGAGGTCATGGCGTACGGACCGAGCGCAGCGAGGTCCGTGCGCCATGACCGACCGAGGGCCAAATATTTTCCCGTCCGGCCGGACCTAACTCAGTCAATAAGCATTTTATCATATGACCACCGCGCTTTTCCTTTTTTTTTTTTTCGGGTAACAAAATTCGGAATGTTCACTTACGTCGCTCATTTTGACCGAAAAGTTGTTTTAGTTCGCATCTCGCGCGCGCTTTCATTGCAAAACTATTGAGAAAATCCCCGTATGAGGGCCGTACGCGATCCTAGCAAGACCGGACGGCTTTTTCCGCCCCTGCTCGCGCCATCGCGTACGGCCCTCATACGGGCATTTTCTCAATAGTTTTGCAATGAAAGCGCGCGCGGGGCCGTACGGGCCATATGATAATAAAGTGTACGTATGTACGTTTGTATGTAAAGTGGATAAAAAGATGGCAAAAGCAGCAATAGTCACGTGATTTAGCCCCAAGTCGCAAAAAAACGTTTTACTGAAAACACTGGCGCAAGCGAACTTCCTTACTTGACTATCTAACGAACGCCAGCATTGAGTGTTAATGCTCATTGGCCATTTTTGCAATCATTTATTGCTAAAAAAACACGGACATTTTAATAAGTGGTTCATAACATTAACTTTATTGAAACGGTAAATATTACTTTTATCAAACATTAAGCGAAAATATCTCGCGCCTTCTGTAAGCCAGCACATAATCTCTAATAAATACGAAAGCATCAAGACAATTAAGTAATAACAGGAGACGGCATTTCTCTGATCAGTCACTAATTATATGTTACTTCAGGAACCAAAATTTGTTCCGTTGTCTTTCCGAAACAAAATGAACGCTTTTAAATAATTTACTTCCTGATTCATTTAAAAAACTCTTGGCCATTTCCTTTGAATTTTTTCAAGCGGCCACATAATTTTTAGCGAAAAGTGGACAGTTTAAATCGAGCATTTTGTATTTTGCATTCAAGTTGTGCAACTTCGGTTCTGGTTTGATGAACGTAAGATCACAGAAAGTCTAATTTCTTATAAAAGCGGGAGGAGATCGCATGTCAAAAGGAGTTATATTCTGTTAACTGTACGATTGTTGCCGTGGTTTTACGGCAAGCATTCAATTACAATGAATCCCAACAAAACGAGAAGAATCTCTGAAAATCTTACAAATTTAAATTCCGCTTCTTTCTGCTGGGAAGAGTCAGACTTAAGTTTTTACTCAAACCAGCCGATATTTGCATGGATCCTGGTAGCTATTCCAATGATTCCACAACTCATCATCGTGCTGTTGAACGCATCAGTGATAATAGTCGTGAGACGGAGGAAAGAACTGCAACAAAACTATTACATTTCGCTGTCTAGTATGGCAATTGCCGACCTTCTGACAGGTGTTATCATATTCCCAATTTTGGTGATTGAAGTTTTACTGATTTCCGGACAAATTTCATTTGAGCGAGTTTGCGTTCTACAAGCAATAATTATAAACGCAATGGCATGTATGCAGTTTTCATCTCTCTACCATCTGGCGACGGTTGCCTGGGATAGGAACGTGGCCGTAAGAAAATGGAAGGACTACAAAGTAATTGTGACCAAACGTCGTCTTAAATGCCTGGCAAAAATTTGTTGGACAGCAGCCGTTCTGACTACAGTTCCAGGAGCTATAATAACTATAAAGAAAATAGAATCAGTGGCTGTTTACCCCTTGATTATCTACAGAATTGTCATTGTCTTTACCACATTCACTGCCATCACATACTGCTACGTTTTGATATACTTGACACTGCGCAAGCGAACGACCACTCCAACAACTCAAGTGACCGCCCTTGTTCAAGCAAAACTCCAAGCCAGAGTTGCCAAAACAACTGCCTTGATAACCGTGTCACTTTTAGCATCGTTGATTTTACCTGGTGTGATGGGCAGTATCCGACTTATTTTCCCCGCTTCCCGTCAAATATTGACATTTACAATACGAGTAATAGCGTCCCAGTTAAATTCGTTGTTTAATCCGCTTGTTTACTGTTACAGGGATGGTCGCTTCAGAAAAGCAGTGCTAGAATTACTGAGAATTAAAACTCCTCGATTTATTTACCCTGAATATTCCCTTAACCAGCAGAAAAATGCACAACAAAGCCGAGCCAAACCCAAAGAAAATCGGTCGCGATCGCTCACAAAATCGCCATCGTGCTACCTATCTGCTGGCCGGGTCCGCAAAGAAATACTGAAAAGATCGACATCATGTCCTGGTTTCTTGCCTGGGTCAGAAACGTGGCCGTAAGAAATTGGAAGAACTACAAAGTAATTGTGACCAAACATCGTCTTAAATATCAGGCAAAAATTTGTTGGACAGCAGCGGTTCTGACAACAGTTCTATTAGCTATAATAAGCATCAAGAAAATAGAATCGGTTTTTGTTTACTACGGTATCTACAGAATTGGCATTGTCTTTACCGCATTCACTGCCATGACATACTGCTACTTTTTGATATACTTGACACTGCGGGAGCGAACGACCGCTCCAACAACTCAAGTGACCGCCCTTGTTCAAGCAAAACTCCAAGCCAGAGTTGCCAAGACTACTGCCTTGATAACCGTGTCACTTTTAGCATCGCATATTTTACCTGGTGTAATGGCCAGTATCCGACTTATTTTCCCCGCTTCCCGTGAAATTTTGAGATTGAAAATACTAGGAATAGCGTCCCAGTTAAATTCGTTATTTAATCCGCTTGTTTACTGTTACAGGGACGGTCGCTTCAGAAAAGCAGTGCTAGAATTACTGAGAATTAAAACTCCTCGACTTATTTACCCTGAATATTCCCTTAACCAGCAGAAGAATGCACAACAAAGCCGAGCCAAACCCAAAGAAAACCGGTCGCGATCGCTCACAAAATCGCCATCGTGCTACCTATCTGCTGGCCGGGTCCGCAAAGAAATACTGAGAAGATCGGCATCATGTCCTGGTTTCTTGCCTGGGTCAGAAACGTGGCCGTAAGAAATTGGAAGAACTACAAAGTAATTGTGACCAAACATCGTCTTAAATATCTGGCAACAATTTGTTGGACAGCAGCGGTTCTGACAACAGTTCTATTAGCTATAATAAGCATCAAGAAAATAGAATCGGTTTTTGTTTACTACGGTATCTACAGAATTGGCATTGTCTTTACCGCATTCACTGCCATGACATACTGCTACTTTTTGATATACTTGACACTGCGGGAGCGAACGACCGCTCCAACAACTCAAGTGACCGCCCTTGTTCAAGCAAAACTCCAAGCCAGAGTTGCCAAGACTACTGCCTTGATAACCGTGTCACTTTTAGCATCGCATATTTTACCTGGTGTAATGGGCAGTATCCGACTTTTTTTCACCGCTTCCCGTGAAATTTTGAGATTGAAAATACGAGTAATAGCGTCCCAGTCAAATTCGTTATTTAATCCGCTTGTTTACTGTTACAGGGATGGTCGCTTTAGAAAAGCAGTGCTAGAATTACTGAGAATTAAAACTCCTCGACCAATTTACCCGGAATATTCGCTCAACCAGCAGAAAAATGCACAACAAAGCCGAGCAAAACCCAAAGAAAACCGGTTGCGAACGCTCACAAAATCGCCATCGTGCTACCTATCTGCTGGCCGGGTCCGCAAAGAAATACTGAAAAGATGGACATCATGTCCTGGTTTCTTGGTAAAATTCAATGATATTACATGCATTCTTAACTGAGGATGGACAGGCATCAACATGATAACACCCAGTCAGCCGGGAGCCTGTCCAGCTACTAGACTGGTCAACCAACAACATGAACTTATGTATGGCTTTCGATTCGGTAAACTATGATGACAAATTATGTTGTGTAGATGTGAATGCATTTAAGGTATCAGTATACCCGAAACGTCAACCTCGCGTCGTCGCTGCTTCATGGTCACGCATTTCATAAAAACCCCAATAAAGTATATATTTTCTGAAAGCTAAGGACTTGTAGATTCCGGTTATTAGCTGATTTAAGGCAAGAAATGACAACCTTTCGCAAAATAGCGATCATTTTCCAAAAGTATGTACTTTTACAAATTGAGTTTGTTTCCAGTCAGAATTTAACCAGACAAAGCGAACGACACCGCTACCTTTTCTTTACACCTTGATAATAAAAAAAAACCTTGTCGGGGAATTTTGATAATTGTCTGGTTTGTTTTTTACACGCTGTTAGACTTTAATTTTTATAAAACACGTATTAACTTTGCTTAAATACTCATTAGTTTCGAAGGAGGTAAACAATAAAAATTCCTCGACACGTTTTTTTGCCCGACATTATTGGGCAAGAAAAGGAGGAAAACTCGCTGTAAACGAACTGGAAACGTGTGCCTCATTCGACGAAATTTGAGTTTTGAGAAATAAAGCCACATACACTTTGGAGCGTTTTTCCGGTGCAGGGAGATTAGATCTCAAAACGTATGAAATGTACTAGTTAATTACCTGTTGACCGATAAAGTGAGGGCTCTTCTTAGGGACGGTTCATTTTTGCGAAAAGAAAAAAGGCTCTAAAGGGAGGGGGGGGCGGAGGCAGCCAAAAAGATAAAGGAAAAGGTTGGGGAGGGCGTCGGGCAAAATAAAACTAGGGTGGAAAAGGTTTTCAATTGATGAAAAATTCTTCTGGTTTATTCACGAAATATAAAAATATGCTAAACATATGATAAATCAGTTCCAAAATAATTCTCAGCAAATTAAGTTTACATGACAAAAAAGCTATAAAGTTTTTAAAAGTAACATCGCCTTAACAGTAACAGGTTTTTTATTTATATATTCATGAATTGTGGTTGCAACTTCTGAACTGGGATCGCATTTAGTCATACTGTTAATGCCACACTCACGCCAGCAAGACATGTTTAGTTATTAAAAACAGGTTTAACACAATGGTAACAACAACATCTCAGAAGAGGGTTAAATGGGAGCATGGATTTGCGTTTTCATTGTGCTATAACTTTGCAGTCAACAAACATCAGTTTAAGCAGCTTCCAGGAAAAAAAAAATCAATTTTAACCGTGTTTGACAAAACAGCTTTACAAATATGATTTAGCTTTGGTGTGAATTGGATACATTAAAGTCGAAATATGACCGGAAACTATCACAAAAAGTTCTTGCTATATGGTACGATATTTTTGAAATACTAGGTTCCAGAATGCCACTGCATGCTTATGAAAGCATTTTTCCGTTGCCCAATATCACTTATTGACGCGGGTTCTGAAGAAAACACAGAGGAAATCAGTGGACGTTCACTCCGATAAAATACCTCCTTCCTCTTGCTCGTCCTCTTCTTCCTTCTGTTATACTCTTCTTCCTCTTTGCTGCTCTCTTCCTCTTCGCTGCTATTTTTCTCCTCCTCCCTTTTCCTCATCTTCCTCTTCTTGTTCCCCTTCACCTGTGCTTTGGTTGCAATATTCGTCAGGATAGAGAATACAGTACACCCTGTCCGTAACATTCGGCTCAAGATTGGTGAGCCTCCTGCTCCTTGGCGCGTTAGTAAAATAATTTGCTTGTAGGAGGTGACCGATGAACTGAGTATCCCGTCCAAAGAGAAGCATTGCTACATTTTCCACTTTAATGCAGGTCTCAGGGACTATCAGGGAAGGGGGTTAAGAGGACAACGGGGAAGTTCTCTGGCCAGGGGATTAGCAACGGAGATATGATAAACACGTCGGATATTGTTTTCAAATCATTTACGTTTTCTGTCCTTTGATTTTCGACGATTTTCTTCAATTTTTCGTTTCTTTGATGTGTACGTTCCACGTAGTCCTTTAAAAATGCGTTCAAAAGTCTTCTGCCTGTCTGAGAGGGCGTCTGTTTCCTGTGAAACCTTTTCCGCTTCTCTTCAATGCTGGCAATGTGTTTCACGTTAAAATTGTGTTGAAATTCCTCGCCCTTCTTTAGATTGATACCATTGGTCTGGAAAAGCGTGGAGTCGCGATCTTTAAGGTTTTTCAAAAGAACATCCAGCTTCTCAAAGGCCTCTTTCTGTTTTGTATACACATAGTTAAGGGTTTGTTTATCTCCTGGCTTTAACTGGTATTCTGGCGTTAAAAACTTCCCCTCTCTCTCTCAGGACAACAATCTGCCCTTTGATAAATACCCTCTTTTCCCACCAAAAAATCATAGTACCTGGAGCTTTCAGCCACAAATCGTGTTTTGAAGGAGTCATCACTTTGTCGATCCGTTCGCATTCTTGAGTGCGCTTCCATCATGATGGACATATAGTAGATTGCTCTTTTTCCTTTGGGGTTGGCAATAAAACCAAGATGATGCAATTCTAGCATTCATTGCTGCAGATGTGGAAGACGCAGATGAGCGACCAGTTGCAACACGTTCAGGACGAGCAATAACTAGACGAGCTGAGATTCACTTTTCTTTCTTTTGAGTTGAGATTAGATTGCCAAAAAAGTAGCTTTATGTACATTTTGTAAATATTCCCTCTAGAGCAAGTACGTTTCAAGAATGCGTTATAATCAAAACGAAATTGTCATGATCTGACGTCAGCTACAACAGTTGAAATGAAGTCAATAGTGCAATATTATAATTCAAATGTAATATTTGATATGTTAACCCTTTCAGCCCCGAGAGTGCCAAATGGCACTTATAGTTTTTACTCTGTTTAACGCCAGACGATTTTACTCGTCAATGGGGAACCCCTCGGGGGTTAGAGGGTTAAACAATGTTTAAAATACAAAGTCAAGTGAAGCTATGATCCTCGCAGTTATGAACGCAATTTTTGCAATTGCGTAAAGAAGCCTGAAAAATTCAGCACTTCAACGAGGTTTGAACCCGTGACCTCGCAATACCTGTGCGACGCTCCAACCAACTGAGCTATTAAACCTTGTTGAAGTGCTGAATTTTTCAGGCTTCTTTACGCAATTACAAAAATTGTGTTCATAACTGCGAAGATCATAGCTTCACTTGATTTCATATCCGCAGTTCATATATGATCCATTTCATATATCATTTCATCGTTGTTTCAAAATACAAAGTGTAACATTTTTGGTGACAGTGGTGGTTATTATTTGGTGGGGGAGGCGGAGGCCTGATGAGGGGGGACCATGCAAGAAAAGTTCCAGTGGCTGGGGGGGGGGGGGGGAAAGGGGAGGCATACATATTCCAAATGACTCTCCCCCAAATCCCAAGAGCTCCCTATCACATCAAAAATGAACCGTTCCTTACATAGATAATTGACTCGAATTTACACATCGTCCCGCCGCCGCTCCACTCGCTCAGATCGAGTTTTGGAAGCACTGGATGCAATAACTTTACGATGCCAGGAACCCATGACGCGGACCCTACAACTCTACTGTGTTCGTGTAACGGCGTTTTCACAGACCGATTTATTTTTAGATTGAATTTCCCGCGAATGAGACTCCCACAGGAGCCCGATGACCAATTACAAGAAATTAAGCTGACGTCATAGGGTCACCGAACCGGAACTGCCTTTGTTTTTTGATCTAATTCCCGGGAAGGGCTAGTCTAAAAATAAACCTACTTGTGAAAACGCCGTTTCACAGACGCTGTATGGAAGTTGCACGCTCCAGATGGGCTCCTGACGATGCCGAAGGCCAAAACTAAGGGATCTAAAAAGCGCGATGAAGGAAGCAACGGGAATTCGAACGGTGAATTCTCGAAAGAAACCATGCTTTCGGAAATGAGAGTATCAGGGTGAAAGCGTAGTTTTGGTTTTACGAATTTTCTTTTAGTTCTTGACTCTCCTGAATTTCAAAATCTGGAAATCTTTCCGCCATTTTTTCGTAACTCGCGCGACGACATTATTTCGTGATTTTGGTCATCATACTGAATTTTCAAATGATTTTTAGGACAGTTTTCAATTTTGTATATGTAGTAGACTTCTGCGGAGTTTTGACATTTTTTTAATAGAGAGTTTCTAGTGTTTTTGGTTACCATAGTAACTGTAATTTTCATATGTATGTGTTTCAAGTTAAGCTAAAATTCCTCTCCTCTCAGCCAATAAATTTGCAGAAATATCTCAGGTAATAGCGTAAATGCTGTAATCCCAAAAATAACGATTTCCTCGATCGTGATTGGTTTAAAAAAACTCCTATTTTCCACTAATTCACTTGCTAAGTTGTTATCGCAGTCAAAGTTGTAGTTTAAATCAGCCAATCACATTCAAAGTTGTAGTTTGAATCAACCAATCACAGCCTTGGTTTCAATCACCACAGCAGCAGTGTACAGACTCATAACTTATGGATTTCTTTAAAATGAAGAATTTTTTCCCTTCAACAATGACTACAATTAAGAAGACTGTAGTGATTTTGTTTATCCTATGGTACAAATGTTTATGCCAACAATCAAAACGAGTTCCGTCGTGGATATGTTGACATGTTCAGACGAAGTTCAGCCCTCCACAACATGGTTTGTTGTTTATCCTCCTAGGAATGGAAATCATAATAATTGGCGACGTAAATGCAGACGTTTTTCTGGACTCTTCTCATCCTGAGGGTCGAGCTTTGATGGACCTATGTAATTTATTTAATCCTTTGAAACTTTTTACAAAACCTACGGGGAGATCCGATACATCTAAGATTCTTATTGCTTTGGCGCTTACAACAAACGTGAACTTCATTGCTAAGTGCTATGTAAATATCTCGGCAGTTGCCGATCATTGCTTGGTGGTGGTTACACTAAAACTCAAAGCTCCGAATCCCCGGCCATTTTTTATTTTTACCAGGAGCGTGTCGCTTTTCTCATTGCTAATATTTTCGACGATTTTAATGAGAAAGTTGATGTATTCAATAAGTTATTCCTCGACAAGCTGAAGGAGCATGCTCCAATAGACAGTTGTAGCTACGTTGCTTGGCCTAAGTATGGACGCGCGGCTGCCGGTGACCCTGCTTTGATACAAACCTTTGTGCTTTTCTAATGATAATAATGACTAATTAGAATTACAACTTACAACACAATTTACACGAGAAAAGCGGCGAAGTCTGTATCAATACAAGGTCACCGGCAACCTCGCAGCCATTCATAGGCTAGGTCACTGAGAAAACAACTGTAAAATGGCCTATTAAACGCATAAAAATCAAGTCACGCTCGAATCCGTTCAACAAACCTGGAATCAAACAATATTGATGATATAACTCGTAATACCTGGCATAAAAATTAAAGGCACGTGAAACAAATGACAAGCTAAACTGGAACGTCATCCGATTTTTTAGACAGGAAGTTAAGCGGTAAGTAAGAATAGCTGAAAAGGAGTATGTTCGCTTTGAACTATTCTTTGATTGCACATGACGTCACGGCGGCAATAATGTGGAAAGAACAATAGCTAAAAAGTCCTTTGGGAATTTGACTCTATTATTATGCAAAACTTGATCTACATTTTTCTATTGTTTTGGCACCAACATGGCCGTATTATCACGTGAGTGATATCAAAGAATTGAAGGGCTATTAGCCAATATAAAAAATACCATAATACTCTTTAAGTGTCCCTCCAAATTTTGCATAAGCATTGTTCCAATTTAAGTCCCAAGAGAAAATAAAAACAATGCTTATGCAAAATTTTGGAGGGACAAACAAAGAGTATTATGCTATTTTCTGATATTGGCTAATGGTAATACAATCTCCATCTGGAAAATTATAAAGCATTGCCTTCTTAACAGAGAGCAACCGCTGACCACTGTAGAATATCCTGTGGTCCACGCGAACAGGTTTAACGATTTCTGCGTCTGGGAGGCTGCAGCTGCTCAAACCAAGGTTTTGTGTGAAGAGTATGGATTATCACGACGGAGTCAGTCGAGCGAGTGGAGCCAATAACGGACGATCTCCAAGATCTGAATAAATTTGAGTTTCTAGCTGTGACAGAACAGAGCGAAGGGCTAACGCTCGAAACGTCAGCTTTTAGAATCTCTGTACGGTGGCCAATTTACATTATCAACTCCTTTGATAAAACCAAATTTTTGTATACTACGTGCCCACCGACGCACCACCACAGTTTCTTTACAAACTACCCCCTTCATCTAATAAGGCACCTTGGCATGATAAAGTATCTGCCAGAGTGCTTAAAGACAGTCTACCGGCAACCCTGCCTTTCATTACTAACTTCATTAATGCCTCGTTTGCATCAAATTGCTTTTCGCAGGCGTGGAAGTCAGCTACTGTCATCCCAAACTAAATGAGCCCGAAAATACCCGCCGTATATCCCTTTTACCTATAATGTCAAAGATATGCGAGAGGGCTGCTCACTCGCAGTTTATGGACTATCTCGATAAAAATGGAAAGATATCCGGCTTACAGAGTAGAAATAGAAAGTTACATTCCACTGAAACCGCCTTCCTGCATTTACACGGACCAGCTCTTTAAGCATATTGACGATAAACGTATATCGCTTGTTGTGCTGCTCTGTTTGTCAAAGGTTTTCGACGGCATCCGACATGACAACTTATTATCGAGGCTTCACTCCTGGTTTGAAAGTTAATTATTACTGATCAGGCAAGCAAGTGGTCAGCATAGACAGTGCCCTATCTGACCCCTTCCCTTGACAGTGGGTGTGGCCCAGGGGTCCATTCTCTATCCAGTTTTGTTCACGTTGTATGTAAACGACGTTTTCTCAGAACCAAAAACTTGCGAAGCTATGAGCTATGTAGATGACACCCTGATGCTTTTGGCACTCTTCCGTCCACCAGAGTTGCCATTTCTGACCTTAACAGTGATCAACAAACTCTCTTTTAATCAACCAAGACAATCCTAAGCTCCTTGTTGTCAGTAGTGTAGCAGCTGATCCAAAGGTTACTCGCCATTGGTTCGCAACCCTTGCAGGAAACAATGATATGTCATTCTTTCTATTGTTTTAGCTATTGTTGTTTTTGGAGTTTCGCAATTAACACGACACTCGGTTGTCTTTACCTCAGTATAATTAATTGAGAAAGAACATGAAGCCCTCTCCGGTTGTAAAGGACTTGACAACAAAACTCTTATATTAATAATCAATGTCCTTATTTTTAGCAGACTGTTCTAGTGTTCTAAGGTATAGGGTAATACCTCCAGCAAAAACATTTTCAAACTTTAACTTATCCAGAAGTTTGCCTGCCGAATTATGTTCGGTCTCAAAAATTCGATCATGTTTCTGCTGCGCGCAAATCCCTCGGTTGGCTAATATAAGCGTCCATCAGAAACTCTGATTAAATACTGCTATTATGGTTCAAAAGTGTAGAATAAATCAGGTGCCATCTTATCTTTCCATTTTATCTCATGATGGATTAAGTGTACCAGGACGTAGCACTAGAAATAAGGCACAATTAAACTTAGTACCTATAAATGCAGATTATAAAACTGATCAACGCTCTTTCGCCTCTCGTGGGGCAAGAAAATACAACTTACTTCCAGATAACATTGGGGCGACTTACAATATCTCAAGTTTTAAAAGGAAAGCTGCTGCCCAAATTCTTGGAAACATTTTTTTCATAATCTGAATGATATTTTTATACCTGCGTAACACATGTAAATATTTGTATTCGTAAAAGAATGTGAATATTTTAGCTTTTATGTAATTTGATTATTGTGTTTTTAAAATATATTACGGCAAAATAGCCCCGCATAGAGGAGTCGTAATGAAGTGTATGTATGTACGTTTGTATGTAAAGTGGATAAAAAGATGGCAAAAGCAGCAATAGTCACGTGATTTAGCCCCGAGTCGCAAAAAAGGTTTTACTGAAAACAGCGGCGCAAGCGAAGTTCTTTGCTTGACTATCTAACGAACGTCAGCATTGAGTGTTCATGCTCACCGACCATTTTTGCAATCATTTATTGCTGAAGATAACATGAAAATTGTAATAAGTGGGTCATGACATCAACTTTATAGACACAGTAAATATTACTTTTATCAAACATTAAGCGAAAATATCTAGCGCATTCTGTAAGGCAGCACATAATCTCAAATAGCGGAGCTCCGCGCGCGCAGAAGGCGCGTGCGCGCGGAGCACTTTAGTTAAGAAAATATGGTAACCCAAGCACAGGGGCATTCTGTCTGCGCGTGCGCGATTTTGAGATCTCTTATGAGCGTATCCGCTGGCCCGCCATAAGCAGAAACCAAAATAATGGCGGTCTACGTGGCGAAAAGTTTCGAGTTCGTGTCGTTATCTGTGTAGTTTATCTTCCTTGCCTTACGTGTAGACGGTGTCAAAAGATCAAGAAACGGTTGGGCTGTTTATGGCAAAAAGTCACAGCAAAGTTCGAATAATAAGGGGAAAACATGTTTTTTTTGGTGTGGAAAACTCACGTAGTTAGTAATCTTGCGGAAGTTGGATAATTCGAAGGGCTCTTCAAACACACATAAGCAGACTAGACAGACATTTTACCGCGTTAGTTTTGATTCCAACCTACGTGTTTATCTCTCACTGTTCTCTCTTTTGCTCTGTTGGGCATTCTTGTTTGAAATGTGTTAAAATAACAAGAATTTCAGCTACATTATGAAAATAAATGTTCACACCCAAAGTTTACGGTAGCTTGCCTTTTTTGGTTTCAAGTTTGTTGGCATGAACGCGAACAAGCGTGAACGACGGGCCAAAAACAGCAGCTTTGACCAAATTATGGTCTGAGTAAACAGCCAGAAAAAAGAGAGTTGGTAATGTTACCACGGGAAAAATGTTTAGGAATTGTGGAACGTTTGAAGCTTCTGACAGAGAGTAAGTCATGTTAAGTCTTGGTTTCGTGTATTGCATGGAGCACCTCCCATTTGAAAATTACTTAGCTTACATGGTGTTAGCTTCAGGGAACTAGAGCAAGATAGCTGGTTAAGATTTTGAGTTTAAGCACATCCCAAATCCCTAGGGAACTAAATCTGAGGACCTGAAATAAATAACCACTGTCTAAGGGCATAGCAAGGTCTATGATTCCCATGTTGTAATTGAACAAGCTGCCCTCTTGAACCTTGTACAACTGTCTCAATCTGTAGGAATGATCCTTCTCTGTGTTCATTTCCAAAGAATCAGACTATTCAAGTTGAAAATTGATTACAAAATGACAACAGGAAATTAGTAAGTTCTGACTAGACCAGGCCTAGGGAACAAAGTGATGTTAAGAGTGACACACCAAAGAGTATTCCTTTTTTAATATCAAGCCCCAAGCTTTTTAAACTTTTACAAGTATAGAACTAAAATATAATTTAGTTTGTTAGTCCTTCGGAAGTATAAGATATGAGGAAATGGTCAACAACTGCATTTACAATAAATGGATATCCAAAACGTAATGATCACGAGTGTTTTTCTTCATATCAACTTGCTGGTCACCTTACTGAGACTATGACATGTAACATTTTATTATGTAGGATGGATGTAACTCCAACTAGTGAAATCTTAACTGTACATTGAATTTATAAGCAACAAAGAATCCCATTTGTATGAGCCTCATGAATTCAGCACATCTGTTAAATTTACTGCAAACAAATTAATTATCTATGAGTGTTTAAGATTCCAATCATAATCCAGAACTTCAAGAGCTTTAAATACGGCTGTTTCACATAACCAATTTGCCCATTCATCTTCATTCACAACTGGTTCTCAAGGTAACACCTTTCCACAAAACTTGACCTCTCAGCCATCACTTCTGTCCATTGCTCCAATTGTTGAGCCACTGCTCATCTATCTAAACAGCAGAGAATACGCTGTCAGTTCTTTTGATCCTAACTTTTAATTCTGTACATGAAACACTTTTTCCAAAGCAAGCTTACTGATAAACCTAAGACATGGAGAATTATGGACACTTTTCGAGAAACTGTGAAGAGTAAACTCTTCAAACATGGCCATTTTAGGTCTGAAGTAAACATCAATAATATAGGGTTTCATTTCTTTCAACTTAAGTAAACCATTCTCTCCCTCTTCCTCACACTATCTTGGTTTTTACAT
>NC_090894.1:2575386-2580386 GCF_036669925.1 Montipora capricornis
AGGTTTCTTGGTAAAATTCAATGATATCACGTGCATTCCAAACTGAGGACGGACAAGCATCAACATGCATATGATAACATCCAGTCAGCCGGGAGCCTGTCAAGCTACTAGAGTGGTCAACCAACAACATCAACTTATGTATGCCTTTCGATTCGGTAAACTATGTTGACAAATTATGTTGTGTAGATGTAAATGCATTTAAGGTATCAGTATACCCCTAACGACAACCTCGCGTCGTCGCTGCTTCATGGTCACATATTTTATAAAAACCCCAATAAAATATATATTTTCTGAAAGCTTGGGATTGTAGATTCCGGTTATTAGCTGATTTAAGGCAAGAAATAAGAACATTTCCCAAAATAGCGATCATGTTCAATTGAGTTCGTTTCCGGTCAGAATTTAACCGGAGAAAGCGAACGACATCGCTACCTTTTCTTTACACCTTGATAAAAAAAAAAAAAAAAAATACCGTGTCGGAAAATTTTGATAATTGTCTGGTTTGTTTTTTACACGCTGTTAAACTTCAATTTTTATAAAACACGCATTAACTTTGCTTAAATAGTCATTACTTTCGAAGGAGGCAAAAAATAAAAATTCCTCGACACGCTTTTTTGCCCGATATTATCGGGCAAAAAAAGGAGCAAAACTCGCTGTAAACGAACTGGAAACGTGTGCCTCTTCGACGAAATTTTAGTTTTGAGAAGTAAAGCCAAATACACTTGGGAGCGTTTTTCCGGTGTAGGGAGGTTAGATCTCAAAACGTGTGAAATGTAATTACCTGTTGATCGATAAAGTGAGGGCTCTTCTTAGGGACGGTTCATTTTCGTTATGGGAGGGGGGAGAGGAAACAAGCAAAAAAAAGGCTCTAAAGGGAGGGGGGTGGGGGGGGGGGGCAGCCAAAAAGAGAAAAGGAAAAGGGGTGGGGGGTCGGGCAAAATAAAACTAGGGTGGAAAAGGTTTTCAATTGATGAAAAATTCTTCTGGTTTATTCACGAAACATAGACATATGATAAAAAAGCTATAAAGTTTTTAAAAGTAACATCGCCTTAACAGTAACAGGTTTTTTATTTATATATTCATGTGGTTGCAACTTCTGAACTGGGATCGCATTTAGTCATACTATTAATGCCACACTCACGTCAGGAACACATGTTTAGTTATAAAAAACAGGTTTAACACAATGGTAACAACAACATCTCAGAAGAGGGTTAAATGGGAGCATGGATTTGCGTTTTCATTGTGCTATAACTTTGAAGTCAACAAACATCAGTTTAAGCAGCTTCCAGGAAAAAAAAATCAATTTTAACCGTGTTTGACAAACAGCTTTACAAATATGGTTTAGCTTTGGTGTGAATTGGACATACTAAAGTCGGAATATGACCGGAAACTATCACAGAAATTTAAAGGTCTTGCTAAATGTTCCAGAATGCTACTGCATGCTTATGAAAGCATTTCCCGTTGCACCATATCACTTATTGACGCCGGTTCTGAAAAAAAACACAAAAGAAATCAGTGGACGTTCACTCCGATCAAATGCCTCCTTCCTCTTGCTCGTCGTCTTCTTCCTTCTGTTATACTCCTCTTCCTCTTCGCTGCTCTCTTCCTGTTCGCTGCTATTTTCCTCCTCCTCCCCCTCTTCCTCATCTTCCTCTTTTTGTTCCCCTTCACCTGTGCTTTGGGTGCAATGTTCGTCAGGATAGAGAATACAGTACACCCTGTCCCTGACATTCGGCTTAAGATTGGTGAGCCTCCTGCTCCCTGCCGCGTTACTAAAATAATTTGCTTGTAGTAGATGAGCGATGAACTGAGCATCCCGTCGAAAGAGAAGCGTTGCTACATCTTCCACTTTAATGCAGGTCTCAGGGATTATCAGGGAAGGGGGTAAAGAGGACAACGGGGAAGCTCTCTGGCCAGGGGATTAGCAACGCAGATATGATAAACACGTCGGATATTGTTTTCAAATCATTTACGTTTTCTGTCCTTTGATTTTCGACGATTTTCTTCAATTTTTCGTTTCTTTGATGTGTACGTTCCACGTAGTCCTTTAAAAATGCGTTCAAAAGTCTTCTGCCTGTCTGAGAGGGCGTCTGCTTCCTGTGAAACCCTTTTCTGCTTCTCTTCGATGCTAGCAATGTGTGTCACGTTAAAATCGTGTTGAAATTCCTCGCCCTTCTTTAGATTGATACCATTGGTCTGGAAAAGCGTAGAGTCGCGATCTTTAAGGTTTTTCAAAAGAACATCCAGTTTCTCAAAGGCCTCTTTTTGTTTTGTAAACACATAGTTAAGGGTTCGTTTATCTCCTGGCTTTACTGGTATTCTGGCGTTAAAAACCTCCTTTCTCTCTCAGGACAACAATCTGCCCTTTGATAAATACCCTCTTTTCCCACCAAAAAATCATAGTACCTGGAGCTTTCAGCCACAAATCGTGTTTTGAAGGAGTCGATCCGTTCGCATTCTTGAGTGCGCTTCCATCATGATGGACATACAGTAGATTGCTCTTTTTCCTTTGGGGTTGGCAATAAAACCAAGATGATGCAATTCTAGCATTCATTGCTGCAGATGTGGAAGACGCAGATGAGCGACCAGTTGCAACACGTTCAGGACGAGCAATAACTAGACGAGCTGAAATTCACTTTTCTATCTTTTGAGTTGAGATTAGATTGCCAAAAAAGTAGCTCTATGTACACTTTGTAAATATTCCCTCTAGAGCAAGTACTTTTCAAGAATGCGTTATAATCAAAACGAAATTGTCATGATCTGACGTCAGATACAACAGTTGAAATGAAGTCAATACTGCAATATTATAATTCAAATGTATTATTTGATATGTTAAACAATGTTTAAAATACAAAGTGTAACATTTTTGGTGACAGTGGTGGTTGTTTTTTGGTGGGGGAGGGGGGAGGGGGTCATGCCAAAAAGTATTGCCTGATGAGGGGGTACCATGCAAGAAAAGTTCGGGTGGCTGGGAGGGGGGGGGGGGGGAAAGGGAGGCATACAATTTCCAAATGACTCTCCCCCAAATCTCAAGAGCTCCCTATCACATCAAAAATGAACCCTCCCTTACACAGATAATTGAGCTCGAATTTACACATCGTCCCGCAAAGCGGCCTCAAATGCTGTTTCTGGCGGGAAATACCAACAAAGCTCTCTGTTCCGCCGCTCCACTCGCTCAGATCGAGTTTTGGAAGCACTGGATGCAATAATTTTACTCGTCATCTTTTCGGAACCCATGACGCGGACCCTACAACTCTACTGTGTTCGTGTAACGGCGTTTTCACAGACCGATTTATTTTTAGATTGAATTTCCCGCGAATGAGACTCCCACAGGAGCCCGATGACCAATTACAAGAAATTAAGCTGACGTCATAGGGTCACCGAACCGGAACTGCCTTTGTTTTTTGATCTAATTCCCGGGAAGGGCTAGTCTAAAAATAAACCTACTTGTGAAAACGCCGTTTCACAGACGCTGTATGGAAGTTGCACGCTCCAGATGGGCTCCTGACGATGCCGAAGGCCAAAACTAAGGGATCTAAAAAGCGCGATGAAGGAAGCAACGGGAATTCGAACGGTGAATTCTCGAAAGAAACCATGCTTTCGGAAATGAGAGTATCAGGGTCAAAACGTAGTTTTGGTTTTACGAATTTTCTTGTAGTTCTTGACTCTCCTGAATTTCAAAATCTGGAAATCTTTCCGCCATTTTTTCGTAACTCGCGCGACGAAATTATTTCGTGATTTTGGTCACCATAATGAATTTTCAAATGATTTTTTGAAGATCGACTTCAGGACCAAGGGAAATTACCCGAGTTCTACAAACGCTATGTGGATGACACATTAAGCATAATGCCCAATGTCGAAACAGCAAAATCATTCCTTTCTGTTCTGAACGAGATCCATTCATCGGTTAGCTTCACCATGGAACTTGGCGAACACGGTAAACTTCCCTTCCTGGGAACGGAGATTCGGAAATGCAATGGTTGCTTGGAGACAAGGGTATACAGAAAACCAACTGACACCGGATTATTGCTGCATTACAAGAGCCACGTCGATGTTAGATACAAGAAGTCATTGCGAAAAACAATGCTGGATCGTGCCTTTAAAGTGTCATCTACCTGGAAACTGTTCCACCTGGAATGTGACCGTCTCACACAAACGTTCTCCCGACTTCAGTACCCAGCCCAACTGCTGCAATCGACCATCAGTAATTTTGTCACCAAGAAAGTTTCCGACGAGGCAATTTCCACACGAGCATGTAACGTGAATGAAGCGCCTGTCAGAATAGTGTTACCTTTCAAAGATCAGAGATCGGCTAATTCAGCGCGAAGGCAACTTGGGGAACTGGGCCGAAACGGTGGAATTGATCTTCACGCCGTGTATACAAGCCGTAAGATTGGACACCATATCAAACCGAAAGAAAAGAAGCCGCCTATCATAAACCAGCAACGCGTTGTTTACCATTACAAGTGTGGTTTGTGCGATGCAAACTATGTCGGGTATACGTGCCGACACCTCTATCAGCGCGTCGAGGAACACATGAAAGGATCGTCTTTAATCGGGAATCACATTAAAGAGCAACATGGAACAGTCCCGAGTGACATATATCGTGACTTTAAGATCTTGAGAAAGTGCGAAAGTAAATTCGATTGCCTCATCTACGAAATGCTTTTTATAAAGGAGCTTAAACCAACTTTGAACAAACAGTCAGATTCAATCCGTGCGAAGTTATTTATATAGTTCTTTATAGCATTTTGGTATCTTAACACTCACGCTTTAGCGTTTTAACCAACAGTCATGTAGATTTAATCCGTGCAAGTTATTTATATAGTATTTTAATATTTTAACACTTACATTTTAGCGCTTGTATTTACATATTTTATCTTTGGACATTCTCACGTCTTAATTTGTACTTATATATGCAGATTTTATTCGCTTCTTTTACTACTTGAAAATGATCTTAGAGAGATCGAAAGGTCGTTTTTTATCGCTAGTTTTTATTCTGA
>NC_090894.1:2597886-2610386 GCF_036669925.1 Montipora capricornis
AAAAGCAGTGCTAGAATTACTGAGAATTAAAACTCCTCGACTTATTTACCCTGAATATTCCCTTAACCAACAGAAAAATGCACAACAAAGCCGAGCAAAAGCAAAAGAAAACCGGTCGCGATCGCTCACAAAATCGTCATCGTGCTACCTATCTGCTGGCCGGGTCCGCAAAGAAGTACTGAAAAGATCGACATCATGTCCAGGTTTCTTGGTAAAATTCAATGATATCACGTGCATTCCAAACTGAGGACGGACAAGCATCAACATGCATATGATAACATCCAGTCAGCCGGGAGCCTGTCAAGCTACTAGAGTGGTCAACCAACAACATCAACTTATGTATGCCTTTCGATTCGGTAAACTATGTTGACAAATTATGTTGTGTAGATGTAAATGCATTTAAGGTATCAGTATACCCCTAACGACAACCTCGCGTCGTCGCTGCTTCATGGTCACATATTTTATAAAAACCCCAATAAAATATATATTTTCTGAAAGCTTGGGATTGTAGATTCCGGTTATTAGCTGATTTAAGGCAAGAAATAAGAACATTTCCCAAAATAGCGATCATTTTCCAAAAGTATGTACTTTCACAAATTGAGTTCGTTTCCGGTCAGAATTTAACCGGAGAAAGCGAACGACATCGCTACCTTTTCTTTACACCTTGATCTAAAAACCGTGTCGCGGAATCTTGATTAATTGTGTGGTTTGTCTTTTATACGCTGTTAAACTTTAAGTTTTTATAAAACACGCATTAACTTTGCTTAAATACTCATTACTTTCGTAGGAGGCAAAATATAAAAATTCCCCGACAGGGTTTTTTACCCGACGTTATCGGGCAACATTCTTGCAAAATTTGAGCGAAAAAGGAGGGAAACCTGTGCTTCACTATACGAAATTTTAGTTTTGAAAAATAAAGCCAAATACACTTTAGAGCGTTTTTCTGGTGTATTACCTGTTGATCGATAAAGTGAGGGCTCTTCTTACGGACGGTTCATTTTTGTTATGGGGTGGGGGGGTGGGGGGGAAATTAAAGACTAGGATTCTTCTGGTTTATTCACGAAATATAAACATATGCTAAACATATGATAACTCAGTTCCAAAATAATTCTCAGGGAATTAATTCTACATGACAAACAAGCTATAAAGTTTTTAAAAGTAACATCGCCTTAACAGTAACAGGTTTTTTACTTATATAATCATGAAACTTCTGAACTGGGATCGCATTCAGTTATACTATTAATGCCCCACTCACGCCAGCATGACATGTTTAGTTATCAAAAACAGGTTTAACAGAATTGTAACAACAACATCTCAGAAGAGGGTTAAATGGGAGCATGGATTTGCGTTTTCATTGTGCTATAACTTTGAAGTCAACAAACATCAGTTTAAGCAACTTCCAGGAAAAAAAAAAATCAATTTTAACCGTGTTTGACAAAACAGCTTTACAAATATGGTTTAGCTTTGGTGTGAAATGGATATATTAGAGTCGAAATATGACCGGAAACTATAATAAAAAGGTCCCTCTATATGGTGCTATATTTTTGAAATATTAAGTTCCAGAATGCTACTGCATGCTTATGAAAGCATTTTCCCGTTGAACACGATCACTCATTGACGCAGGTTCTGAAGAAACACGCGTTCACTCCGATAAAATGCCTCCTTCCTCTTGCTCGTTCTCTTCTTCCTTTATGTTATACTCTTCTTCCTGTTTGCTGCTCTCTTCCTGTTCGCTGCTCATGATTTCCTCCTCCTCCCCCTCTTCCTCATCTTCCTCTTTTTGTTCCCCTTCACCTATGCTTTGGGTGCAATATTCGTCAGGATGAGGAACCCATGAAGCGAAGCCTACAACTCTACTGTGTTCGTGTAACGGCGTTTTCACAGACCGATTTATTTTTAGATTGAATTTCCCGCGAATGAGACTTCCACAGGAGCCCGATCACCAATTACAAGAAATTAAGCTGACGTCAAAGGGTCACCGAACCGGAACTACCTTTGTTTTTTGACCTAATTCGCGGGAAGGGCTAGTCTAAAAATAAACCTACTTGTGAAAACGCCGTTTCACAGGCGCTGTATGGAAGTTGCACGCTTCAGATGGGCTCCTGTCAGGATAGAGTATACAGTACACCCTGTCCCTGACATTCGGCTCAAGATTGGTGAGCATCCTGCTCCCTGCCGCGTTACTAAAATAATTTGCTTGTAGGAGGTGAGCGATGAACTTAGCATCTCGTCTAAAGAGAAGCGTTGCTACATCTTCCACTTTAACGCAGGTCTCAGGGATTATCAGTGAAGGGGATAAAGAAGACAGCGGGGAAGCTCTCTGGCCAGGGGATTAGCAACGCAGATATGATAAACACGTCGGATGTTGTTTTCAAATCGTTTACGTTTTCTGTCCTTTGATTTCCGACGATTTTCTTTAATTTTTCTTTTCTTTGATGTGCACGTTCCACGTTGTCCTTGAAAAGCTCTCTGTTCCACCGCTCCACTCGCTCAGATCGAGTTTTGGACGCACTGGATGTAATAGCTTTAAGGGATCTAAAAAGCGCGATGAAGGAAGCAACGAGAATTCGAACGGTGAATCCGCGAAAGAAACCATGCTTGCGGAAATGAGAGTATCAGGATAAAAACGTAGTTTTGGTTTTATGAATTTTCTTTTAGTTCTCGACTCTCCTGAATTTCAAAATCTGGAAATGTTTCCGCCATTTCTTCGTAACTCGCGCGAAGAGATAATTTCATGATTTTGGTTACCATAATTTTTACGATGATTGTTAGGACAGTTTTAGTTTGTAGTAGATTGTGTATTTTATTTAGTTCTGCGGAGTTTTGACAATTTTTTAATAGAGAGTTACTAGTGCTTTTTGTTACCATAGTAACCGTAATTTTGATATGAATGTATTTCAAGTTAAGCTAACATACCTCTCCTCTCAGCCAATCAGTTTGCAGAAATATCTTAGGTAATAGCATAAATGCTGTAATCATAAAAATAACAATATCCTCGATTGTGAACAGCCAATCACAGCCTTGGTTTCAATCACCACAGCAGCTGTGTGCAGACTCATAAATTGGGGCTTTCTTTAAAATGAAGAAAATTTCCCTTCAACAATGACTATATTTAAGAAGACTGTAGTGATTTAGTTTATCCTATAGTACAAATGTTTATGCCAACAATCCAAACGAGTTCCGTCGTGGATATGTTGACATGTTCAGACGAAGTTCAGCCCTCCACAACATGGTTTATTGTTTATCCTCCTAGGAATGGAAATCATAATAATTGGCGACGTAAATGCACGTTTTTCTGGACTCTTCTCATCCTGAGGGCCGAGCTATTGCTTTGGCGCTTACAACAAACGAGAACTTCATTGCTAGCTGCTATGTAAATATCTCGGCAGTTGCCGATCATTGCTTGGTTGTGGTTACACTAAAACTCAAAGCTCCGAATCCTCGGCCATTTTATATTTTATACCAGAAGCTACAAAAGCTACAATCCTGAGTCATGGGTGAGTGATTTGGAGGGTGTCCCTTTTCACATTGCTAATATTTTCGACGATTTTAATGAGAAGTTGATGTATTCAATAAGTAATTCCTCGACAAGCTGAGTGAACATGCTCCAATAGACCATTTTACAGTTGTAGCTACGTTGCTTGGCCTAAGTATGGAAGCGAGGCTGCCGGTGACCCTGCTTTGATACAAACCTCTGTGCTTTTCTAATGATAATAGCGACTAATTAGAAATACAACTTCTTCTTCTTCGGCAGTCCATCGCAGGGGATGATGAAATGGTATATGAAATGAATCATATATGAACTGCGGATATGAAATCAAGTGAAGCTATGATCTTCGCAGTTAGGAACGCAATTTTTGCAATTGCGTAGAGAAGCCTGAAAAATTCAGGACTTCAACGGGGTTTGAACCCGTGACCTCGCGATTCCGGTGCGACGCTCTAACCAACTGAGCTATGAAGCCACTGACGTTGGGAGCTGGCCATTTGTGGGTTCTAATGGTCCCGTGAGAAATGAATCAATGATGAAATGGTATATGAAATGAATCATATAGGAACTGCGGATATGAAATCAACTGAACCTATGATCTTCTTTGCGTTCCTAACTGCGAAGATCATAGCTTCACTTCATTTCATATCCGCAGTTCATATATGAATCATTTCATATACCATTTCATCATTAACTGCGAAGATTATAGCTTCACTTGCTTATGTTAGGTGAGGCAGAATCTCTGATGGGCAGCCAGGCCCGCCCGTGAGCGGCAGATCTCGTAGCAGCGACTACATGTATGTCCTGATGTTGCAGTGGAATGTCTTCTTTCATGAGCACGCTGATATTCCAGCTGTCGTTTCTCCTCTATGCTTTTCACTGACTGTTTAACAGTGGCTCTCCAGAATCTTCTGTCCAAAGCATCTTGCTCCCAGGTTTCAGACTTGACATTGCCATTTTTCATGTGCCGCTTCAGCACGTCCTTGAAGCGTAGCTTCTGTCTACCTTGCTTTCTCTTCCCTTCACTGAGCTCGCCATAGAGTACTGCCTTTGGCAGCCTTGAGTCTGGCATTCGCCGTACGTGTCCAGCCCAGCGAAGTTGAGACGTGGTGATGAGAGCTTGGACGCTTGGTGTCTCTGCTCTTCTGAGGACTTCAACGTCGGGCACTCGATCTTGCCATCGTATCCCTTGTATCTGGCGCAGGTGGCGGATCTGTTATCTGGTCAGCCTTTTGATGTGGCGTTGATAGAGGGTCGTGGACTCTACTTAGTAGAGCAGTGATGGCAATATGGCAGCGTCATAGACGTTCACTTTCGTCTTTCACTTGATGCTATGTTGAGACCACGAGCGCTTCTGCAAGGAGCCAAATGCTTTCGCGGCAGCTTGAGTGCGCCGCTCAACTTCAAGATCGGCACGAGTTGGTGTCTGTGACTGCGCTACCGAGATAGGTGAAATGACTAGACTTTTTCAAGGCATCACCATTGACAAACACCTCTTGGCACTCAAAACGTTCATCAGGAGGAGGTTGGTAGAGGAGTTCTGTTTTGGAGACATTGATCTTGAGACCAATCAGTGTTGCTGCAGCAGAAAAACGGTCCACAATCTCTTGTATGTCTTAATGGTTAGTAGCGACCAAAGCTGAGTCGTCTGCATATAGCAGTTCCGTCACACAGAGCTCTCTGGTCTTGCTTGACGCTTTCAGACTGGACAGATTGAACAGCTTCCCATCTGATCTAGTCTTCATCAAGACTCATTTGGTGAGGTTGGTTCCCATTGTCTCCAGTACTGCAGCAAGGTAAAGAGTGAACAGGGTAGGGGCAAGCAAACATCCTTGTTTGACACCATGGTTGACGGCGAAGGCTTCACTGAAGTCGCCTGCCATGGAGACTTTTCCAAGCGTTCCTTCATGAAAGAGTTTGATAATCTTCACCACTTTCTCAGGGCAACCGTACACTTCCAGAACTTTCCAGAGTGTTTCCAGGTCCACAGTGTCGAAAGTTATGGAGAAGTCAACAAAGACTGTGTAGAGAGGCTGGCGTTGTTCAATGGCTTTCTCTTGGAGCTGGCGAAGAGTGAAGATCATATCTGTTGTTGACTTACCAGCCCTGAAACCACATTGGCTTTCAGGAGTACTTCTTCCGAAATAGTCTTGATTCGGTTCAGAATGATCTTGGCCAATATCTTCCCAGCGGTAGCCAAAAGAGAAATGCCGCGGTGATTCCCACATTCGCTTCTCTGCCTTTCGTCTTGTACACAGTAACAACTACTGCATCCTTGAAGTCCTGGGGGAGGCATTCCGTGTCCCAGCATGCACTGAACAGCTCCAGGAGCCCAGTTTTTTTGAGGCGTGTTCCCCCCATCCTTCACACATTAGCAGGAATACTGTCCTGCCCTGGTGCTTTGCCACATCTTGTTGTCTTCAGTGCTTTATCAAGCACTTCTTCAGTGATTGGCACACTGAGGTCTTCTCTTGTTTGCCTTCTCCTGATCCCATGACTAGCACTTGGATCTGCTGTGCCCTGCTGGTTTAGCAGGTTGCAGAAATGCTGTTTCCACCGAGCTTTGATGTCTTCCAGATTTGTGTGGAGCTGGCTACCATCAGCGCTCTTAACAGGTGCCACTGCATTGCTTCTTGGGCCATAAATGGCCTTTAGTCCTTCTCTTGCAACTCTTCTGCCTTCTCATTCCACCACTTGTCTTTTATTACCATGATCTCTCTCTGCAACTTGGCCTTGATCTCTCTAAGGGCTATGTTGGTCGTAGCAGAGTTTTCACGCAGGTGTCTGTTGTAGATCCTCGTCTTTTCATCAAGTAGTGGCTGGATTCCCTCTTCATTCTCGAGAAACAATTCAGGAGTCTTTCGTGATGGCCGACCAAGGACTCCATCAGCAGCAGAGAGCACAGTTTCTTTCATGTGGGTCCACATTTGCTCCACTTCTCTTGCTTCTCCTCCAGTGTTGTCCACAGACCCCAGAGCAGCAGTAATGGCTGCTGCCAGTGCCTGCTGATGTTCCTCCCTCTTCAGCTTCCCTTTGTTCAATTTCTTTGATGGTGACTTTAAAGGCTCCATCCTTCTGGGGAATATCAGTTGCAGTCTGAGCTGGGACCGGACTAGTGGTCTGTCGAACACTCTGCGGCTCTCATTGCTTTTGTTGATAGAATCTCAGGCATACAGGTCTTTCTGGTGACAAAATAGTCAAGCAGGTGTGAGTGCTTTGATCGAGGGTGTCTCCAAGTGAAGAAATTCTTGTCTGGCTACTGGAAGAAGGTATTGGTAATGCTCAGGCCTCGTTGTGTGCAAACTTGTAGCATTGTGTCATTGTCCTTGTCAAGCATAGTTCGTACATTCGATGTTGCAACATTCATCTTCATTTTTTTGCATTTCTTACCGCTGAAATGAAGACCCGCTGGCCGCGGTGAACTAGCCGGGATAGCTTCTAGGTCACACATGTCCAATATAAATGAACTGGGTCGGGTCGTCAATTGCTGTTGACGGCCCGACTCATCGGATGTCGGGTCGTGAAGTTTAAAAAGGAAGTGAGATTTACTGCCGGAAGTCGAACTGCCTCGGGCAGCTTCAAATATCTGGATGGATCGTGACGACCCGTCATTTGAAAGTCGACCCGACTTTTAGTGTCAGGTGGTGAGAGAAAGAAAAAATTCGATGAACAAAGGAGGCTGTGCTGCTCAAAAATCTTGTATGCTTCGTTGTCGATACACGCGTAGATACCCTGACAACATGCTGTTCAGAAACAGCAAAAATGACTGACTGTAATAGCGCTCCGAAATGTTGAATGCTTCGTTCTTAAAGAGTCGCGAAATCGCTGTACACTTCCTCAAAACATGTAGTAACTAAAATATCGATATACGCATAGAAAACTATAAACATCGACCACAACAGCAATCACAAATGTTGCGAATGTGTCCTTAAATACCCCACTTATGTCCAGGTTTGACCCTAATTAGATGCACGCCCAATTTTGACATCCAACACAAAGTGTCCCTTCAAGTCTAAGCATTTGCTACCTATTTTCAACAATAAGGTAAGGGTAAAGGTTAGCGTTATTTTTAGCTTTGGGTAAATGCAGCAGTTAATCTTCACTTAAAGAGCAGCATTTGGGGGACACTTTGTGACATAAATTGTCTGTATTCTGAGACACAAGTGATGTTGAAGTTGGCTAGAAGAGCAAGAGGACACTTCGTGACGCTTACTGAAATCCGCGTGCATCTAATTAGGGTCAAACCTGGACATATCTCACTTCCCTGACAACATGCTGTTCAGAAACAGAAAAAATGACTGACTGTAATAGCGCTCCGAAATTTTGAATGCCTCGTTCTTAAAGCGTCGCGATGAAAGTGTCAGGTGGTGAGAGAACGAAAAACTTAGGTGAAACGCAAACAGGTTAGATGACCAAGATGACCTCAAGTGGATTTTGTCACTTAATGGCTACCCTATGGGAACTGTTAAATATCATGTGAATGATGTCATTGAGAAACATCAAAATAAGCCAAAAGATCCTGTACAAACAGTTAAGAAAAAAGAAGTTCTTATCGTTCTACCTTTCTTAGGTCATCACAGCAAACACCTCACAAAACCGCTGAGATCTTGTGTAAACAAATTCTATAGTATTTTCAACGTCACAATAGTTTTTCAGAACACCCGAAGAATCAAGTCTTTTTTCCCTTACAAAGATAAACTAGCTCCTTCCTTCAGGTCAAAAGCAGTGTACAGAGCAAACTGCTGGGATTGCAATGATTTCTACATAGGGAAAACGAAACGCCGATTACGTCACAGAAAAACAGAACATTTTGAAGCCTCAACTACAAATTGTCACGAATCTGCAATTGCTGATCATGTTTTCTTAACCAACCATAGAATTAAGTGGGATCATTTTGAAATATTAGCAACTGGTCGATCAGACATGCATTGCAAAATTATTAGAGTCTCTGTTGATCCGTGAACTAAAGCCAGCCTTAAATGAAAACGTTGGCAGTGAGAAACTATATCTCTATCATTAGCATATTCTTGTCGTTTTATGTCAATCAATTTCGTTAGTTCCCAGTCCGTAAAGTTGTATTTTTGAATTTAAATTTATCTGTAACTGAATAATAATCACTTCTGATGATGTATGTTGTAAAATACGAAACGTTAAGTTTATAAAAGTTATACATTTCAAGCAAATGTTTGTAACCGCTATTTGCGTTTTATTCCTATTGAAACTAAAATGGCCCAAGTCAAACACGAAAACGAGGCTAGTGAGTCTAATTAGCACATAAACAAAAGAATATTTTTTTGGCCGCCATTTATGCATTCGGTCTATAGAAAACTATAAAAATCGACCAGAATAGCATTCACAAATGTTGCGAATGTGTCCTTAATATCCTTATACCATGTTGTTCAGAAACAGGAATAATGACTGACTGTACACTTCTCCAAACATCCAAGTGTAGCAAAAATCGCAGCAAGCTTCCTAAAAGCATCAAAAAATGGCTAATGGTTCGTTCGCTCGTAGCGAAATTAATACCCAGACAACATGCTGTTCAGAAACAGGGATAATGATTGACTGTAATATCGCTCCGAAATGTTGAATACTTCGTTCTTAAAGCGTAGCGAAATCGCCGTACGCTTCCTCAAAACATCCAAGTGTATGGAAAATCTCCGCATTAGCTTCCTAAAAGCATCCCAAAAATGGTGTCACATGCTTTGGCGTTTTCAGTGCCCTTACCCTTACTTTATTATATTAATAATCAATGTTCTTATTTTTAGCAGACTGTTCTAGTGTTCTAAGGTATAGGGTAATACCTCCAGCAAAAGCCTTTGCAAACTTTAACTTATCCAGAACTTTGCCTGCCGAATTATCTTCGGCCTCAAAAATTAGATCATGTCTCTGCTGCGCAAATTCCCTGGTTGGCGAATATAAGCGTCCATCAGAAACTCTGATTAAATACTGCTATTATGGTTCAGAAGTGAAAAATAAATCAGGCGCCACCTTATCTTTCCAATTGATTTCATGATAGATTAAGGGCGCGTTCGATTGACCCTATTCCGGAATAAGAATACGTGAAGTGACGATTTAAAACGATAGGTCTGGCGTTTTGAAGCAACAAGAATGATAAAGATATGTTTAAAATAGCTTTTAGCAAGTGTTTGACAATTTTCATGTGAATCTCCGTAAAAACGAAGGATTTCTAACTTCTATTCCATGTATTCCTATTCCGGAATATGGACAACCGAACGCACCCTAAGTGTATCAGGACGTAGCACTAGAAATAAGGCGGCACAATTAAACCTAGTACCTAAATGCAGATTATCAACTGGTCAACGCTCTTTCGCCTTGCGTGGGGCAAGAAAATACAACTTACTTCCAGATAACATTCAGGCGACTTACAATATCTCAAGTTTTACAAGGAAAGCTGCCGCCCAAATTCTTGGAAACATTTTAAAAATAATCTGAATGATATATTTATACCCGCGTAACTCATGTAAATATTTCTACTCGTAAAAAAAATGTGAATATTTTCGCTTTTTTGCAATTTGATTATTGTGTTTTTTAAATATATTACGGCAAAATAGCCCTGCATAGAGGAGTCGTAATAAAGTGTATGTATGTACGTTTGTATGTAACGTGGATAAAAGGATGGCAAAAGCAGCAATAGTCACGTGATTTGGGCCCGAGTCGCAACAAACGTTTTACTGAAAACACTGGCGCAAGCGAACTGCTTCACTTGACTATTTAGCGAACGTTAGCAGTGAGTGTTAATGCTCACCGCCCATTTTGCAATCATTTATTGCTGAAAAAAGCACGGCAATTGCAATAAGTGGGTCATAACATTAACTTTATTGAAACAGTAAATATTACTTTTATCAAACATTAAGCGACAATAACTCGCGCCTTCTGTAAGCCAGCACATAATCTCTAATAAATACGAAAGCATCAAAACAATTAAGTAATAATAGCAGACGGCATTTCTCTCATCAGTCACTAATTATACATTACTTCAGGAACCAAAATTTGTTCCGTTGTCTCTCCGAAAGAAAATGAACGCTTTTAATTAATTTACTTCCTGATTCATTTCAAAAGCTCTTGGCCATTTCCTTTCAATTTTTCAAGCTGTCACATGCTCTTTAGCAAAAAGTGGACAGTTTAAATCAAGCATTTTGTATCTTGTATTCAAGATGTGCAATGTCGGTTCTGGTTTGATGAACGTAAGATCGCAGAAATTCTAATTCATTTTAAGAGCAGGAGGAGATGGCATTTCAAAAGCAGGTATATTCTGTTAATTGTACGATTGGTACAGTGGTTTTACGGTAAGCATTTAATTGCAATGAATCCCAACAAGACGAGAGGAGTCTATGAAAATCTTACAAATTCAAATTTGGCTTCTTTCTGCTGGGAAGAGTCAGGTTTTTACTCAAATCAGCCGATATTTGCATGGATTCCGGTAGCCATTACAACGATTCTACAACCCATCATCATGCTGTTGAACGCATCAGTGATAATAGTCGTGAAACGGAGGAAAGAACTGCAACAAAACTATTACATTTCGCTGTCTAGTATGGCAATTGCCGACCTTCTGACAGGTGTTATGATGTTCCTAATTTTGGTGATTGAAGTCTTACTCATTTGCGGGCAAATTTCATTTGAGCGAGTCTGCGTTCTACAAGTTGTAAGTAAAAACGTGAAGACATGTATGCAGTTTTCCTCTCTCTACCATCTGGCGGTGGTTGCCTGGGACAGGAACGTGGCCGTAAGAAAATGGAAGAACTACAAAGTAATTGTGACCAAACGTCGTCTTAAATACCTGGCAAAAATTTGTTGGACAGCAGCGGTTCTGACAACAGTTCCAGGGACTATAATATCTCTGAAGGAAACAGAATCAGTGATTGCTTACTACGGTATCTACAGAATTATCATTGTCTTTACCGCATTTACTGGCATTGCATACTCCTACGTTTTGTTATACTTGACACTGCGCAAGCGAACGACCGCTCCAACAACTCAAGTGACCGCCGTTGTTCAAGCAAAACGCCAAGCCAGAGTTGCCAAGACAACTGCCTTGATAACCGTGTCACTTTTAGCATCGTTGATTTTACCTGGTGTAATGGGCAGTATCCGACTTATTTTCCCCGCTTCCCGTGAAATTCTGAGATTGAAAATACTAGGAATAGTGTCCCAGTTAAATTCGTTATTTAATCCGCTTGTTTACTGTTACAGGGACGGTCGCTTCAGAAAAGCAGTGCTAGAATTACTGAGAATTAAAACTCCTCGACTAATTTACCCTGAATATTCCCTTAACCAGCAGAAAAATGCACAACAAAGCCGAGCAAAACCAAAAGAAAACCGATCACGATCGCTCACAAAATCGTCATCGTGCTACCTATCTGCTGGCCGGGTCCGCAAAGAAATACTGAAAAGATCGAAATCATGTCCAGGTTTCTAGGTTAAATTCAATGATATCACGTGCATTCCAAACTGAGGAAGGGCAAGCATCAACACGATAACACCCAGTCAGCCGGGAGCCTGTCAAGCTACTAGAGTGGTCAACCAACAACATCAACTTATGTATGGCTTTCGATTTGGTACACTATGTTGACAAATTATGTTGTGTAGATGTAAATGAATTTAAGGTATCAGTATACCCCTATAACGACAACCTCGCGTCGTCGCTGCTTCATGGTCACACATTTCATAAAAATCCCAATAAGGTATATATTTTCTGAAAGCTTGGGATTGTGGATTCCGGTTATTAGCTGATTTAAGGCAAGAAATAAAAACCTTTCCCAAAATAGCGATCATTTTCCAAAAGTATGTACTTTCACAAATTGAGTTCCTTTCCGGTCAGAATTTAACTGGAGAAAGCGAACGACATTGCTACCTTTTCTTTACACCTTGATCTAAAAATCGTGTCGGGGAATCTTGATTAATTGTCTGGTTTGTCTTTTATACGCTGTTAAACTTTAAGTTTTAATAAAACACGCATTAACTTTGCTTAAATACTCATTACTTTCGA
>NC_090894.1:2615386-2622886 GCF_036669925.1 Montipora capricornis
TTGTCATTAATTCCTCGTTTGCATCAAATTGCTTTGCACAGTCGTGGAAGTCAGCTGATGTCATCCCAAACCTTACGTCCGGCGATCAAAACGAGTCCGAAAACACCCACCTTATATATCTTTTCCCGAGAGAAAATGAGGGGACAGAGAGCCTACATGCAGACGTCTCGGAAGACAGACTTCCGCTAGAACAAAGACTTCCGCTCGTCTAAAAATAAATTTCGTGGACATGACATATCCCAAGGGCTGGACAGGGAGCCTCCCTATCTGTCTTCTCATTTTCTCTTGCTTTTACCTATAATATCAAAGGTATGTGAGAGGGCGGCTCACTTGCGGTTTATGGACTATGTGGATAAAATGGCAAGATATCCGGCTTACAGAGAGGAAATAGAAAGTTGCATTCCACTGAAACCGCCTTCCTGCATTACACGAACCAGCTCCTTAAGCACATTGACGATAAACATATATCGCTTGTTGTGCTGCTGTATGTGTCTAAGGTTTTCGACGGCATTCGCCATGACAAGTTATTATCGAGGCTGCACTCCTTGGGCTTGTCGGACTCTGCTTTAGTCTGGTTTTAAAGTCACTTATCATCACGCAAGCAAGTGGTCAGGATAGACAGTGCCCTATGTGACCCGTCCCCTTGAAATTGGGTGTGGCCCAAGTGTTCATTCTCGGTCCAGTTTTGTTCACGTTGTATGAAAACGACCTTCTCAGTACCAAAAAAGTGCGAAGCTATGGGCTATGTAGATGACACCATGCTGCTTTTGGCACTCTTCCGTCTGCCAGAGTTGCCATTTCTGACCTTAACAGTGATCAAGAAACTCTCTGTTAATAAACCCAGACAAAACGAAGCCCCTTGTTTTTGGAGTTTCGCAATTAACACGAAACTTAGTTATCATTAAATCAGTGTCGCTCTGTTGAGAAAGAACATGAAGCCCTCTCCGGTTGTAAAGGACTTCGGGGTCTTTATTGACACTGCCTTAATCTTTGACAACCATATAACTATCCAAAGTGTCCTAGAGCCGTTTGTATAAGCTACGTCGAATAAATAGAATTAAACACCTTCTTGACAACAAAAGTCTTATATTGATAATCAATGTTCTTATTTTGAGCAGACTGTTCTATTGTTCTAAGTTATGGGGTAATACCAGAAACGCATAAGGGTTGAAACGTGTAACGCGCGTTCACAGCTTCCGAATTTTCAGTGCGAACTGATTGGTTGAATGTTTCAGTGCTAAGTACCATATTTGGAAACCCCTCGCTCTTGTTGTTCCAAATATGGTACTTAGCAAATTGAATATTCAGAAGCTTGTTTCCCAGCACACAAGGGGCCGGTACACGTTTCAACCCTTATGGGTTTCTGGTAATACCTCCAGCAAAACCTTTGCAAAGTTTAGCTCATCCAGAACTTTGCCTGCCGGATTATCTTCGGTGTCAAAAATTTGATCTTGTCTCTGCTGCGCGCAAAGCCCTTGATTAGCTAATATAAGCGTTTGTTAAATACTGCTACTATGGTTTAAAAGTGTACAGTGCAGAATTAAAGATGTGCGTTAAGGATGGTGCCAGAAGTGAAGACATTTCCTTCAATATAGCAGTAGGAATTGGCTCAGGACCACTGGACGTTTTACTGTTGAGACTGCGTAGCATTCCTGACACCTTTTCAGTTGTTAAAAGAAATTCCTCGGGGGCAGCAAACTCAGGAGACTCAGCATTATGATCAATTTCCAGTGGGTCGCATTCTTCAACAACTTTCAAAAAAGTGCTATGAATAATTTCTGCCAGTTCCACTCCAGAGACATCACGGGTACCAAAGGTTAGTAGATCCCAGCAATGTTGCCCATTACCTTGTTTTCATTATTCACAATGTTGCCCAGTAGCTCGTTCCAATATTTGAAATTCCATGAAAAAAACCGTTTGCGCATGTGTCGGTCTAAATTTTACAGGTATCATAAAAGGTGCTTCTCGAATTCTATGACCAATATATTATCATCGGCTGTTTTCATGAAATTTAAGTAGACAAAGATAGACACAAAGGATAGACACATTATAGAGACCAGCGAAGTTAACAATATATATAGTTTGAAAAGGTTAAGGGCCTCCATCGCAGGTAAGCTGTGCTTACCTGCTCTTCCCACCGACCGCCCTGGGATTTAGACGCTTCTTCCATCCCCTCCTCGGGCTTATACTAAGTCCTTTGGTGCCAAAGAAGCTAATCCTTGGGCTTCGCTTGCGACCACTATAGTATCACCAGCAGTAAAGGAAATGGCTTTAAAATGGAGTGAAAAAGAAAGAATTGCTGATCGGCTGTTGTGTAGATGGGTAGCACTAAGCTTGTTGTCTCATCTGAGAGCTTCATGTTTACATCAACACATAACCAAGCATCTGGTGTAAAAAGATGTTTACAGAAATCATACAGAATCAGGAGCCCATCTGGAGCGTGCAACGTCCACACAGCGTCTGTGAAACGGCGTTTTCACAAGTAGGTTTATCTTTAGACTATCCTTTCCGGCGAATTAGGTAAAAAAAAAAGGCAGTTCCGGTTCGGTGACCCTATGACGTCAGCTTCATTTCTTGTAATTGGTCATCGGGCTCCTGTGGGAGTCTCATTCGCGGGAAATTCAATCTAAAAATAAATCGGTCTGTGAAAACGTCGTTACACGAACACAATAGAGTTGTAGGCTCCGGGTCATGGGTTCCTGACAGCATCAGCCTTTCTGAAGCTGAAAGGTACAAATCTACCACTTCTGCCTCTTCTTCTTCCACCCTTCCCCAATGCAGTGCACGCTTTGCTCCTTCTGTTCCACATATTTTTGTCAAGACACTTGGGACGTCAGCTGCACTGGAAGTGGTAGTACCCAAAGTAATTGTCGTGGGTGCAGTTAAGGCAGATGTTTGAGTAGATGTAGACCCTGAAGTAGATGCAGATGGTGTACATCTGGATGAGAGAGATGCTGAGGTGGACGTAGATGTTGGAGTAGATGTAAAGGTAAAGTGGTTGTTGTGTGCATGCAGCATTAACTGTTTCAGCTGAATACGGCCATAGTTGTAAGGCTTCTTGAATGGAATGCCTTCTGGGAGACCATGGACTTCGAATCTACCCTTTAATTAGGGAGCTTTGCAAGGTTTACCACAGGCGTCACCTAAAAATAGTGGGAGATCGTAATTTCGTGTAGGTCATAAATATCCGAAAGATTAGCTGTAGTTTTAATTTTTGTTTCTTTTAACCCACTGATCCCTTAACAGATTAACAGATTTTACTCTGTTTCAATGTTTAGGGTTTGGAAAACCTTAAGAACTATATGACGACTACGCAAAGCATGCATAATCAACTATGATGAACTGACAAAAAAATGGTAACATATTTTCTCACTCAAATATGTTATCAATTTTCTGTCATTTCATCATAGTTGATTATGCATGTTTCGCAATTTTTTCCTTTCTAATTGACGACGATGTTCGTAACTTGGAAACATGTATTAAATAGTAAAAAATGTCGTAATCTTTTAAAAAAAATCAATTTAGTTTCTTTTGTCTCAACCATTTTACTGTCTGATGCCAAATAATTTAACCTGTCAACTGGAGGCGTCTTAAGGCACCTGAGGAGTGAGAAAGTTAATAATAATTTATTGAACTAAAATTCATATTCTTCTCAGTTCAGTAAAATGCACTTTTTTTCAACATAATTTATCACAATTTAATGAAATCATATTATTAGTCCTAATATTTTTCAATGTACATTCTTTTATCTTCTATTTTAATTATTTTTATCGTTACTATTATCATTATTATTCCTTTCGACTTTTTATTTATTCTTACTACTACTACTACTACTACTACTACTACTACTACTACTACTACTACTACTACTAATAATAATAATAATAATAATAATAATAATAATACTCACAGTAAATGCACACAAGAGATTGAGATTAGAACACGTCCTGAGGATCAAATGAAAATGTAGAGGTAAACTTTTCGAAGCAGCACGCGTTAAGCTGTCAAGAAAGTTGTTTATCATTAACTAACAAAGCGCTTGAAAAAATATATATTACAACTCAAAATATACCTTGTGCAGTTTACAGTTGCGTTTAATCACTCAATGGATAAAAATTGTTTTAAGTTTGTCCTAATCGCCTTGTTTTCTTGCAGGTATAAACGCAAAAATTATACACCAAACACCGCTGCTTAAACATAATTTCACTACGAGTTTTCTGCTTTTCGCAATACACAAAACCGCAAATTTAATTAAGTTAATTGATAACTACTATGTTTCGCGTTGGTTTTCTCTTCACCTTTTTTTTCAACTGATCATTTTCTAAGGCAGTAAATCCCATAGAATCCGCTAACAGTTTCTGTTGTTATTAGTTTCTATTCTCTCCCTTTGCCTTATCCATGCCTTTTTATTTTCCTCTAGAATTCCACAGCTTCACAATATCTGTACTATTTACTATTTACTGTGCCCTCTGCTCCTCTGTGCCCGCTGCTCCTTATCCTCGGAGACCTAGGGGCAGATCGCGGAGGCAAGGGGGAGTCTAAGCCGGCAAAAGAAAATGGCGACTAAGAAAAGCATAGTAGGGCCAGAATAGCCCCTGGGAACACGTTCTTACCAGACCAGTTCCAAACAGTAGAGGTCATTCTCAATTCTGATTGTAATTAGTGCCAGAAATTCTTTCTGTTTTTCTGCCCAATCAGAGGTCAGCAGGCCGTGAAGTCGTTTCGTGTCTTCTTACACAGAAATCACTTGATCGCCATACTCGCCTAGTTCGTTTGGCAAGGTTTTGCTCCAGGAGAAAAGTCTAATTTGTGCTTGCAGGATTTGTTTAAAGATGTCCTCCCCGATTCACCTAAAATAGCAGTGATTAATTTTGATCAGACAATTATTTTTATTCTGCCCCATTTTCTTAGTCGAGGTATTTCTAGATTTCGTACATGAATTGCGGTGGCAGAAACTTTACTAATCTCGAGAAAGTCTTGATCGCACGGGCCACACTGGTATGTCGAGCACGCAACATGACTTTATTTCAATGCGTGCCAAATTCAACGCTACCGGTACCGAGCTCGTGTTCTCTTCACGATATTGTTCACGATGAGCCACCCGAAAGAAACAGTTGACGAATGTTGTCGAGTGCGTTCTTCGGCGTTTTTGTTAACAAACAGAGAAAGTGAAAACTTTATGGTGATTTTTTGAGAATATTTGAAGACGTTTTCGGTCAAACTTAAAAGTCCGAGGCAGATGATGGTCTTTCTTGTGCATTGTGCAACACTAGTCACAAAAGGGTGAAATCAATCTGTAAAAAAAGTCGTCATTTGCCATTTCAGCAAAGCGCTTGTTGAAAATGGTGCATCCCCTTTATCCTTTGACATCGAGGCAAGGGAATGCAAAAACTGCTTGTCACATTGACAAGGAAAAAGGTTATAGAATTCCCTTTGAAAATGTACCAATTAAGCCAATTCCACCATCCTCGGTAATGTCTTGTCCTGGTGAGTTAAAATATCACCATGAGGAAAGCACCCAATCACCAAAATCAAGTTACCACTGCTTTCCAAAATCAAGCAAAGGAACATCTGTCAAGGTATGCACATTTCCAATAATTATGTATACATACACACACTGTATGTCGATGTAGAAACACATGTTTTATTATACTGACAGTGTACTAGAAAAAAAAATTTGCTATCGTTGTAATGGCATATCCTTAAGTTTCAAGTTTATTGCAAATTAGTTAGTTTAACATATTACAAAAGATGCCATATCCTTATCCTTTAGGAGGCTCAGAACAGGTGTTCAGCCAAGTGCTCCGGCTTAATGCCACCCATGCTACCTGAACCGCTTCAGAGGACAATGAATCAAAAGTAATACAACTGGAAATAGAAGGAAGGATAACGTTTTTTTGCAAACGTTGGCCGTGTAGCACGTTTATTTGAACAGACTTAAATGATTAGAGTGTAATGTAAAGTGCTAAGTATCTACCCCATATGAACCATGTGAGCGTTAGACCTACTGATGGAAATGGGCCCAAATAAGGAGAGAGAAAAACTCTGACCAGGGTGGGAATTGAACCCACGACCTTCGGGTTAGATTACCAGATTATCAGTAGGGCGAACGCTCACACCGTTCATATGGGGTAGATACTTAGCACTTCACATTACACTCTAATCAGTTAAGTCTGTCCAACCGGAAATAGAGTTTGTTAGATTTGGTCAGGTTTTTCTCAAAAGTTCGTCCAGCGTCCTTCCCTGATTTGTTTGGAAGCAAGTGAGAAGCGTTATTTTGCATTCTTCCAGTGGATTTTTTTTTACCTTTCAGCTTTTTCGTAAATATTTCAAATTCTTCTACAGTTTATAGTACTTTGTCACATCATGTACTGGGTCACAGAATTATGATATGGTTACAAAATCTAAAAGACCAAATTCTGGTCACTGAATTGGTTTTCGAGATACTTTTCAAACACCAAGTTTTAGAGGGTCTTTGAGCAGCAGTTGGGACCCAGCAAACACCCTTAAAAACATTGCCTCACAATAGTATTACACGGGTATGAAGCTGTAGCCCTTTTGTAATGATTGGAGTAATCTTTTTTCCATTGGACACAGGACTATTAAGAGTGGAAAATCCTTTCGAGCTTCCTTAAACTGAGAAAATAATTTTTATCAGTGACTAAATTGCAGTCATTCTGTAGAGTGCTGTTTACCTCTTCGAACAATTGTCTATCTAGATTAATGCTGCAGTGACATTTTGCATTTTGCCTGAGTATAATATTTATGCTGCTTTCAAAACCCAAGCAGCTGGATACAGTTGAACAACAACAACAACAACAATAATAATAATAATAATAATAATAATAATAATAATAATAATAATCATAATAATAATAATAATCCACCCGGGCTAATACCTTGACGTGGTGGGGGGCTTGTGTGCCTCGATGATCCGGAGAGCTAAGCTGACGGGAGCTAAAGCTCCTGTTAGGGGCACCCAAGCCAGACAGGTTAATGGTTAGAGGCCAGACTAAAAGTAGCCCGGTGGTTGTGTCAGCTAAAAGTCACTATCCTCAAATGATGAGTGCAAATCAAAGTTTACAAGATAACGGCGTGAATGAGGCTGGAGTCCTTGATGACGAAAGTCCCTCGCCCGGCAGGTGCTCCACGGCAATGCAGTGTGGGCCCGGTCGTCATTATGCTACTGCAGTAAGATCAATGAGAAGAAAGTGGTCTCAGGAAGAGAACAGAGTGGTGATGGAATGTTACTATAGGAGCGAACCAGGTGTTAGGGGATATAGAAAGAGAATGCATGATTTGTGGATTTCTAAGGACCTGTTAGTAGTTACCGAGCAAAGGATTGTTGACCAGGCAAATCAAATACGGAAAAAGAAGTGGGTAAGTGATCTGGAGCTAGAAGAGATACAGAGAAATGTCGATGATGTGCAACATGGCGAAGTTGGACCAGAGACAAAAACTGAGGAGATGTCTGTTACTGAAAATGCGGTAGAACAAGTA
>NC_090894.1:2630386-2650386 GCF_036669925.1 Montipora capricornis
GACAAGGCGAGCTCCGACAGGCACATGAGAGATACACAGAAACAGCCCTGGGTTGGGAAATTTGTGACTCGACACTGGAATGATCCCCAAATATCAAATAATTCATATGACATCTTTAAACAGTGGGAGAACATTCCAGACATTGTAATGTCAATCGACACAAGTATCAGACAACAACTCCTGAATGCCAAGACCTACAGATCCCAGAAGTTGCAGAAGTTGCACCAAGAACTGTCCTGCCGACTCTGTTCTGAGAAACAGGAGACTGTATCACACGTACTTTGTGGCTGCTCACATATATAGCTCAGTCACTTTACAAAACTCGACATGACAAAATGCTTCGCCCTGTCTATCATGCTCTCCTTGAAAACTATGGTTTCGATGAATCTGATTATTCTTCTCCATGGCATGTGCAATCCCACCCTCAGCCAAGCAAAGAAAACAAAGAAGCAAAGATATTATGGGACATACCATGGCAACTTGAAAAATGTCCTAAGGACGGTGCAAACAAGCCAGATATCAGTATACTAGACAAGCAGAACAAAGAATGGTCTCTAGTGGAAGGTACGATATGCACTCCAGGAACAATTGCCGAAAGAACCAAGTACAAACAGAACAAGTACTTAGACCTTAGATTGGGAATAAAAAACTTGTATCCAGGCTACAAAGTGAAGCTTATCACCATAGTATTTGACTACATAGTGCATACTACAAAGACCTAGACAAAGAACTCAAAATATGTTATTTGGGCCGAAAGCAGCAAGGTTCACAATTAAACGGTCCCAGAAATGGGTTATTTCTCAGAACTGTGAGATTGTTAAGAGATTTTCGTGCATGTAATTATGCAAATGCACAAACATAGCAACATAATAGTTGAAAGAGCAGATTTTAGCTTTATCATGCTGAGATTCTTAAATACGGGTACAATGTTTTTTTTTTATTTTATTTTTTATTTTATTAATATTGTTATTTATTTATGTTTAGAATATTTATCCTATTCAATAGTGCATTTAACGCTACTTTTTATTATCTTAGATTTCTACTAACATATGCAACATGCACATATATATCTTTTATATTCTAGTCCACATTGCCTAGGCTGTGCCCGCAATGATGTTGATATATACCTTGAATGATATTACCAATAGATTTTGCCATAATAATAATAATATAATAATAATAATAATAATAATAAATAATAATAATAATAATAATAATTATTATTATTATTATTATCATTATCATTATCATTAATATTATTGTTGTTGTTGTTCAACATACTTGTACTATAGAAAGAGTATGCTGTTTCCTTCTTTCTGTGGGAAATATGAAAATAGTACATCAAATCAGTTAATAATGGTTCATTTTTTGAGGTTCTATTTTGTTTCCCTAAACTGAAATATTTTGCTACTTTTTCTGATGTGTCCAATAACGCTGATAAATTAATAAAAAATATTGAAAGAATGTGAATTATTAAAAGTTGTCACATTTTTGGGATCTTTGCTGTAAAGATTTTATATTTTCAGAGGCACAACTCAGACTACTACTGGATCCAAACTCGTTTTTACTATTGGAGAAGATTTCTTTCAGCATTGTTTTAGAAACCTCAGGACTCCGTTGTTGTTATTACTGTCTAACACACAGCACACGTTTGTATGAAATATGAAATAGCAAACAAGAATTTCGTTAGAGCAAAATTAATGTTGCTTTAAAACATTAATGACAACCCAACTTACGGTGCTCATAAAATATTCACAATCTCTTTCCTGTGTTCTTCGCAACTGTCTTTAATCTATCTTTTTTCACGTTAAGATTATTGTCCATTATCCAAGTAAAATTATCTCAAAGGAATTGCCAGCACATTTGCACAGCCTGGGTATTGTCCTTTGCAAGGCTATTAAAGAACACATCAGCTGTTACTTTGGCAGCATTCAGAAGCAAACGTTTTCTCTCGAATTCAGCAAAGTTTCAGCCAAAGCGATTGATGCAAGAAATCTAGAAATACCTCGACTAAGAAAAGGAGATCAAAATTAATCACTGCTATATTTTAGGTGAATCGGGGAGCACATCTTTCAAAAAAATCTCGCACACTTGGAAATACGCTATTGTAACGATACTTGCGAAAGTGTTCAGCGTATTTCTCCGCCGATATTCCGAAGAAATTCCTGTACATTTTGTGCTGTGATCTGAGACTTTTCTCCTCGAGAAAACCTTGCCAAGCGAACTAGGCGAGTATGGCGATCAAGTGATTTCCGTGTAAGAAGACAGGAAACGACTTCAGGGCCTGCTGACCTCTGATTGGGCAGAAAAACACAAACTTTAAGAATTTCTGGCACCAATCAGAATTGAGAATGACCTCTACTGTTTGGAACTGGTCTGGTAAGAACGTGTCCCCAGGGGCTCTTCTGGCACTACTATGCTTTTCTTAGTCGCCATTTTCTTTTACCGGTTTAGACTTCCCTTTGCCTCCGCGATCTGCCCCTGGGTCTCCGAGGATGACTAGTTCGCCGAGTGGTTACGACACAGAACAATGCCTCTTTGTCCGTGTTGCTTAAGACACATTATAAAAACCTCACGACATTCCAGATACTCTATATAATATTCTGAACAACAAAGGAAGACAACTAGTCTCCACCGATAAGTTCGAAGCTCTCACCAATTCCACCGGCCGAACATCGCCAAAATAGGCTTTCTGCGCAGTCGTTTTTCAGCTCTGTTGTTCAGGTGGAAAACAGTTTGGAAAATATTATCTTTCCGCCTTTTTCGCTGGTTTTAATACAGTTTGACCTGCTATCATGATAGCTGTGGTCCAAACTGGTAGCTACGCAGTTATTTAAGTGACGATGCCTGGAGGAACTATGACTAGAGCAGAAACGAAAGAAGTGAGAAAGAGAACGAGAGCAACAAAACAGAATACCAGTAATAGCTCAAACTTGGTGGAAGAAGTTACTACACAAATTCTTTTCTTGCATGGGCACTAAACAATTTGTTTTTTTTTTTACGGATGTGTTTAATATTTCAAGTGAATGCGTATTTTTAAAAAGTGGTTTTATCGGTTTTTCCTTTGTTCAGAAATGAAACTCGAATTTCTATTCTCAACTGAATTAAATATCTGTACTCTTTTGGACATAAAGAAATAGTTGACTCGTGAAAGTTTGGGAGAACTCGAAAAAGCTGTGGAAACACTCGCCTGCGGCTCGTGTTCCCACAGCATTTCTCGTTCTCCCAAACTTTCACTCGTGTTTCTATAACTCGATAGAAACACGGTACCGATAGAAACACGGTACATGTTTTCTATCTCTTAAATATTATGGATCACCTGCCCTAGTTATCATCACTTGATCACTAGTCCCTGGCGCTGCTCAAGTATGTCCCTATTTCTGTTGAACTTTCCCTTGCCATGAACAAGTGTCCCGAGCTGTTACTTATGTCCCTAGCACAAACCAATTGTCTCTAGCATGGAATAACTATCCCTAGGAGTAACCACTTGTCCAAAAATGTACTAATTTGTCCCTAGTTGTGGTCGACTTTAAGACAGTATTCATAACAATCCCGTAAGCTAAGGAGGCGGTGTTCCACGTCCCTCACGAACCACTAGGGAGCTTACGAGACGAGGACGACGACGGCTAAGAGGACTTCATTTAAAAATACGAGTTCACGTTATTCATATCACTACGAAACTATTTCATGTCGTTTCGCGTTAAAAATGTGTAGTAAATGTCGAGGAATTAAACTGGTATGAGTGAGTTGGAAGCGTGGAGAGAGAACTGAAAATTCATTGTCATGTGCTAAAGTCCTCCACAGAACCTTGAATTTGGTCATTTCACGTCGTCATTTATTGGAGATGACGGCAAAGAAATGTACGAATGTGTAAAACGCACGTGCAGAGCGTGCAGAGCCATTCTTTTTCTCACTAAACCTATTGGTTTGTAGCGTCGTCGTTGCTGTCGACGTCGTCGTTTCGTAAGCTCCCTACTAAGGTCGGTATGTTGGGTGCATACTACCCGCCTGCGAATCCAATTCATTTATATTGTGTGTTGACAGGTTTGGAGGGACTTGATTTTGTTTTCCACTGACATGAAAAAGTCCCTGACATCTTTTTCTTAGACATTCAATGGTGAAAACTATGAATGATGAAGATACTGGCGATGGGAGCTTTTGAAGCGAATTTATGGCTGTGTTCCTTCGGTCCGACGTGATTCCCCTGCGCCGACTTCCATGCGAAACAAACAAACAGAGACCACTTCATTCCACGGGATACGGGAAACTTAAAAAGAAATGTGGATTTGCGACTGCAAATAAGGCAGGGGTCGCACTGTGGCCTTATTTTTTTTTATGTCGCGTCATATGTTGTCCCACAAATATGTCACGACATTAACGCCACGGGAGTCTAATATCATGGGTGACAAATTACTCCTTAATTTAGGCGCGAAATTTCAGCGTTAATTTATAACTTAACATGTGCAATTACAAAATTGACATGGTAACATCTCTTGTATCTCGATCAGAGCCAAGATGTCGTCTGGATTTAAGACAGTGACCATTGAAGAAGTTACGAAATTAAAAGAAGCGGCAGAAAATTTAAATACGTGAAACAGCACAATTAACTGGGTGAGAGTTTTTGAGAAGTGGTGTGACGAAAATAGCCTTGAGAAAACCTGGAGATGATTCTTCCCGAGCAGTTGGATAAAGTACTCGAGCGATTTTACAATTACGGTTGTGAGCGTAATTTGTCACCCACGACATTAAAAGGTAATCAAATGGTTTTCTCGTGAAATTAGGAAATAATTTCACTTGCGTTTTGTCAAAATTCTGATAATTTCCCTCGCCTAAGGGCTGGGGAAATTATCAGAATTTTGACAAAACGCGCGTGAAATTATTTCCTAATTTTATTCGTCGCCATTTGATTACACATACATATAATATCCGCAGTTCAATATATGATTTATTTCATATATTATTTCGTTATTTGATTCATTCAGCATGGGAACATTTGAATCCACAAATGACCAGCTCCCAATGTCAGTGACTTCATAGCTCAATTGGTTGGTGCGTTGTACCCCCATCGTGAGGTCACGGGTTCAGACCCTGTTGAAGTCCAGAAATTACGCCATATGCTAAAGTTGTGTTCATAAGAGCGAGCATCATAGCTTCACTTAATGTCACAAGAGTTATGCAACTCTACGTTTATTTACAGACACATTAATTTAAGGAAAAATATTACGATATAAAATTTTCGCCTGAATTTGTTCCAGTAACGCTCGAGAACTTGGCTATTTTTTACTTCCCACCATGTGCGTGGTACAGCTGACGATAGCACGATCTGGACTGGGTTGCCAGTATGGCAATCCCTGTCGAAAAATGGGTAAAATTTCTTTGTTGTCTTCGTTTTTGTTTTTTTCCGTGTCGGTAAAAGTCGTGCCTCTCACTCCTCTGCTAAGTGGTGTCTTGGTGCAAAGAGTCTTCTTTGCGTATTTTGTTAGGTTTTAGGGGGCCGGGGTAATGCGTAGATTTCTCTGGAAGACACGGGAGAACACATAATTAACTTGCAACGGAGTCGAAAGTCATTCTAACGAGCATGGCGTTTTAGTGCATCTAGCTTTAAACAGAATATGCCCTTATGGAGCTCAAGAATGGAACGTCAATTGGGTAAACAAGATAGGCGGTGAAAAATAAACTTCTGGAATCTTAAAAGCGACGAGTAATGGACTTTGAAAACAATCTATCGCCCGTCGAGCCGAAATCAAAGTGAGCTGTATTTCCAATATTTTGCCAAGTGTGGTGTTATGTAGAACGCTGAAGCCAAATGGAATATTCTCTGGTAACTTATGGGTTCAACAAAGAAAAAGAAGGAATCGAACACCTTAAGTGGATCTGTGATCTCTGTCGTCTGCCTATTAGTATTTACTTGTAATCAACTCTGTGCAGTCTTCAGGTAAAAAAAAATAATTAGAAATGAGCAGCTTCAAAGATAACAATCAAATAACTGTGAATTGGAGAATTACAACTTTCATTCAAAATTGATGGTTAACCAAAACAAGGCATTTGAAAAATCAGACCGACAGTGCGGAACTAAATTGCTCGCAATTAAAAAAACGCTGCAGTTATATTTAGCAGAGGGTAGAATTATACCTTGATACGTAAAGTGCAAGTATTGAAAAGTGTATCACATTTTGCTTCTCTTTATCCATTTTCCTTGGAAACACGCTGTTATCCATTCCACTCTTGTTATAAAGATAATTAATGTTGCAAAAGGGTACCAATGCTTTCGTTCATAACGGAGACACGTGTTTAATGCAAATTTGCTATTGGTAACAAAACGTCTTTACCATATGACACCCTCACTTGAAATCCCACCTGTGAAGACCATCAGGTATGCAGTTCAACGCATACTGTATTTACTTGAGTTTGTACGGCAACGGCTTGAATTATCTTTTCTCAAGTACGTATATGAGTTGTCCGTTATGAGTCGCTTAAAGTATATATATATAAACTTGAACTTGAACTTGAACTTGAGAAGAAGACTTATCTGCATACAGGTAGGCCTTTCATGATTTTTTTCTGTAATGTTTTTTTTTTCCTAGAAAGTTTTTGCGTTTATCATTATTTAACAAATTGGGCGGGATTCCCAAGCAAAAATGTGCGGGATGCTGGGATTATCAGGAAAAAATGGGCGGGAAAGCGAACCCTATTGTGGACCCTTCCTTAATAGGGACGATGTATAGTTATTATATCATATCTTTTGTTTGTTTAGATTCACAGGATTATAAAACTGAAGTTAGTGAAAATGATTTTACAGATAGCTGATGAAAAACTCTGCAAGGAGTCGGGAAGAATTTTCTGACCTAATTCTTGTCATTAAGGAAGAGAACAACCTGTCAATGCCGACGAGCGTCGATGAAGCAGAAGAGCTATTCCTTACATTGGCTACCGAGCTACAGTCCCTTTTATAGTACATGGATGCTTAAAATTGTGGTAGTTAGCTTTTAATTTCTGAATTTGGAACGGTTTTGTGGAAGAATTAAGAGTAGGAATAGTGAATTTCCGTAAACATCTAGAAGATTAGAAATTCCTTTTCAACTACTACTCAGCCACACAGTTTAAAATGAGATGATGGGGACATTTAGCATTGCGTTTTTAAAGTCGACTGCAAACTTCAAACCGTGGTTTGCCCTTAGCGGTTTGTTGTTTGCCGTAGTGGCAAAATAGAATTTAGCATAAGGTTCGGCATTTGGCCGGAAAAAACGCGGCACCTTGGATTATTGTTTTGCTTTAAATGTTTTAATACAACCGGGCCAGCGTCCTTAAGGATGTGCAAATGATCAGCAAGAATGGTTTAAGAGTCATAGCATTAAAAGAAAAAACTTATAGGTTTAAACGTTGATAACCTACAGAATTTTTAAGTGTAAAACGCCGGGGTAAATCAATTACCGCAAGAACGGTATCTAGCCTTCAGAACTTGAACCGCTGGCTGCAAACTCGACCGCACGACCATGTCACGTGACACTCAGAGGTTTGCCTCTTGCCATTTTTCGAAATACGCGATGCTAAATGTCTCTAATGAAGACATATTTCTCAAACATAAGCTTAAGGCCCAGTACAAGCCTTGACGCTTCTCAGTGTTTTTTTTTTTTGTTGCTTATTTTCTGCTTATTAGGGCAGCTTCTTTTCACGACCTGGCGATGATTTTCAACTACGAGAAACTAATGCCTCAGACTGAAGTGGCCCTCGATGAGATAAAAATAATTGGACAGAATACCGAATGCAACATACAGGCTAACAAGGAGGAAGTCAATATTGCGCTCTTGCGGTAACTGTCTTGTCTAAGTGGAACCAGCAAGTATGATCAGCCAAAGATGCAAAACGTAACATGTGCTCTTTGTCCTTGTAGCTATGCGGAAGCTTTCCAATACAGTTAGCTCGAGCCTCCCTTCACCGTTACTTGTTTAAAGAAAGGAGCACTTTCTGCTGCTGCTTCTCTTTACATCCTTGCTGATCATTTGCACATCCTCGAGGACGCTGACTACAGGGACAAAATCTCCTTGCTGCATGGCTGGCGCAACGACTATGGCAAATTGGGAACTGCCATGAAAATTAAACATCACAAAATGCTCCCAAAAGACAGAAAACATTTCTCGTAGTACTCCTTCTCCACTGCCCGGGTCCTCGTCAAAATACACTGTAAGGTTGCGCCTAAATCTGTGGGTCTTCGTAAGTACGAATTAGTTCAGTTATATTGTGCCTGTTGATGATTAAATGTCCTCCTTTCTCCAGCCTACTCTGTTCCTGTTTGCGGTGGGCCTCTAAACTTTAATAAAAATCTGGCCTTTTTTCATTGGCAATATCATCCAATTCACCTTCAAGCGGAACTTCAGGAGGCTTGTCACCAATATCCATTAACGTCGCTTCAGAGAACAAGTCAGGACTTTGCCGCTCAAAGAAGGCTACTTCAAGTTCATCGGTCTCCAATGGTAATGGAGCATAGAAAGAAGTTCTTTTAGCACTTGTCCTACCTTCGTGTGGATATAGCTTAATAATCGGAAGTACTTCGATGTGGAACTGAGGGAGACGATCCAATCATATAGAGCTGACATTGTGCCAGACGAGGGGAAAGTACGCGTAAGTAGCCCCATGTTAACGTGACGGATTAAAAGTCGGATTCCATTATCTGACGGTTCTGGTGGAACACGAGACTCCCTAACCTTTCTTAGCTCCTTTAGCTAATGCATCTGCTTTTTCCTTTGCCTGTGATATTTCTTTCTCTATACGTGCACGCCTCTCTTTGTCTTCATCCTCTTTCGCTTTCTGTTTTGCGCTGTCTGTTGCAGATGATCCATCAAGCAGCTGCTGAAGCTCCTCAAAAAATGCCGTTCTTTCACTGTTACTGCTTGTGGGCGCAGAAGACTGAAATACTTCTTCGGATTTATCAGCGGGAACCCAATTATGAAAATGGCTGGTACTTCTTTGCATCCTTAGATCCTCCACTTCCTCCTCTTCCTGAACCATTTCTTGTAAACCTACATCACTCTCTTTTGCCGGCTTTTTGGCTTTGTCTTCCGAGAGCGATTCAGCTTGCAGGCCAGCAAAATGAGACGTTTCGTCAACCATAATGTTTACGAGTTAAAGTCTCCATACGGCCTCCAGTGTATTTATTGTTTGGGCATCTCTATAAAGCGTAGATAAATGCCCCCAAAATAACTTTTCGATTCCGCCACTTTTTGACCCCGAAATCCAGCTTCAAAGTGCTCGCTTTGGCCACGCCCAATCAAGTTGACCGGGAGACAGCACCAGAAAGAGACTTGGTTCCAGAATTGACACTGACGTCATTTCAGGAAAAGCGCACCAAATTCATTTTTTCGGAGGATCATTTTTGCTTTGTTCCTTTGGCGGGCTCTTCGGAAATTATGCCTGATCGATGTGCAGTTGTGGGTTATTCAAATATTCCTCATGCAGAAAAGAATATTCCTGATGCAGAAAAGGGCATAGCATTACAAAAATTCCATTTTATGGTGACGATCGAAGCGAAGCGAAGGCCAGAAGGAAGAAATCGACGGACTTCGTGAAGTTAAAGCGCGACAAGTGGGCACCAAGCGATTCATATGCTCTGTTCTCTTGTCACTTCGCTCCCGAGGACTTCACGCTGCGGCTATCGTTTGGAAATCTTAAATGCCAGCAAACACTCATAAAGGATGACATTGGTGTTCTTCCAGTACCAAAGTTTCAGCGCAGTAGCTGGGGAGAAGTCGTCGTCAGGTTAGTCACGCCACATTAGCGTACAATCATAGTCGTTTTACAGACGTTGTGTGAAAATCGGGCATTTCAATTCCTTTTTCTTTTTTTACTTCTGGCGTACTCTCGTACGCTTTCTGTTTTCGATACAGTCCTGTAGATTCTTAGCTCCCTCTACTGAAGATTCTGAGAGTTCTGTCATTGCCGATCAAGTAGAGAAAAATATAGACCTGAACCGACGGAACCAGTAGACCTAAAAATTCTGGCAGATCTTTTCTTCATCACCACTGATGCACGTGCTTTCTTGTACGATTCTGTCAAACCGGTTTTGTAACTGCTGATGTCTTTCTTCCATTTTTGTCCTTTCACGATTATATTCACGAATCCAATCTTCATCTGCCAGTGGCTTTTGACACTGGGGGCCTTCTTCTGAATCCAAAGGAGAATCACCGTCAAACGAACCTGGATCTTCGAGCTCTATCTCTTCGTTGGAATCCGATGAAAGACCGTTGCCATCATCTTCAGAAGAAAAGTCGCTTTGATGTTCCATCACTCACTAAAAGGTGTCCTAAAGCGTCGCTTAATTAATGAAACTACACGGTGATCGGTCTATGAAGGAAGTCAAGCTTTCTCTTCCAATTTCGAGTCGTTCCTGCAGTGACGTCACTCGTCACCAATCTTCGATTACGCAGTCAATTTGATTGGGCGTGTCCAAACCGCAGACTTTGAAGCTTGATTTCGTGGTCAAAAAGTGACGGATTCGAAAAATTATTTTTGGAACATTTATCTACGCTGTATGGCGATGCCAAAACCATGAGAACCTTGGAGGCCGGATAGACACTTTAAACATTTTCAACACGCGTGCTCTCGAAGACAGTCGTAAGATCATCGTCTGAGTCGTCATCGTCAACGGAATTTCTTTTCCTTGATAAATGGCACAACATCATATTCAACTTTTAAATCACGCAAGATGACGTAAGTGATATAAGCCATAAGTGATATCGCAGCCAGCTGACCCCATCGCGCCACAACGGCCATTTTTACTTCCGGTTCAAGGTTTTATTGTTCACAAGCTAGCCAATGAAAAAATTTGAATTTCCTATTTCTCCAGAGCTCGTTGTTTTCACATGCGACGGCCCCGCCGGCTAAGATCGAGAAACGATGGGTTCTTGAAACGAGAGTGGTAAATATGATATGATGTGCGAAGGTCTGTAAGGTCTGGACTGGCTTGGTCAAAAGTAAGTTTTGAAATAAGTTTACAATTATTTTCTACAGTGATTTCGACTAAGGCTAGTTTGCGTTCATGTTAAGTGATTGTTGTCATTTTACCACTTTCGGTAGCTTCAGATTATTTTACTTCAGTTTAAATATGGCCTGGAAATGCAAGCTGTCCCAACGCGACTGAGTTAACTTAAAGATATTAAAATAAACAAGAACAAATCACTCAAATGTAACTACCCCGGCTTGGGTCAAAGAAAGAAACAAAACAAATGAAGTATCCTTAAAAACTTAAAACGACGAAACAACGTTTAGCTCGACTTACAACATGATCGAGAACGACGAAACGTGAAAGAGACTGAAATATGAGATATAATTGTGACAGTATTAGTACAACAACAGACTTATACGAACAAAGAAATAATAGACAAATTGTGGGAATTGGTCAGAATTTCTTTGCCCCATACACACTCACACGAGTATTTCATAAGGTTCGGTTGGGCATTGTAACAATTCCCTCAGTGTTCCCTGAGATCGACCCCTGCGGAAAGTCTTTGATTCATACATCAATCACTCAAAATGACTTGAACTCAAGGTTTTTTTTTTACGCATTTTTTTCTGGGGAAATCTTATTTCAGATAACTCAAGTTCGCGATTTCTGAAGTCTTTTTCCGTGTTCCCTTTAAATTTAACTGTCAGCTTAATTAATTGATAAATTCGTAAAAGTTAAAACACAAGATTTGGTAACTTAAATCGTCTACCATCGAACAGAGGCAAGTCAAAGTTGTCCTCAAATGGGGCATGAAGGTTATTCACGCGTTTAAATTTTGAATTTATTCATTAATTTTTTTGCAATGAATCAATGTGTACGTGTTTGCACTCGAGAAACTTTTGCACACACTATTTTCAAGACCACCCTCGTTAAGGCAATAAGGATGACAGGAACTGTGCATGCAATTTCTGACCTACTGAGAGCCGCGATGACTCTCCTAAACCGTGCCGAGCGAAGATGCGAAAATAAAATATAGATATATCTGTATATATTCCAGGCAACGGAAACGTTGATGACTTCAGAGAAATTTCAATAAAAGGGTTATAATTCAGGACAAAAAACACAATTTCAAATTTTTTTGAAAGGAATTGTTGCTGTTCGTTTACGATCGGAGTTATACCGTTCACCCGTGAACCTATATTGATTTCATATATTTATATGGCAGTTTTAAGAGTCATATCTCCTATTCTTGACTTCATTCATTTAATATGTATTAACTGACCTTTTCATTTTTCATGGTTTAACCATGATATCTGCTCCTATAATGAAAAGATTATCTTAGATAAAAGACGCCCTGTTCATTTATCATCTTTCCTCTCTTATGAAGTCTAATTGAAATCGCCAAACCGTGAAACAGATTTTATTAAAAAAATAAAACGTATTTTTCTAATCGCCAAATTCACATATTCCTCATTACAGTTTATTTGTTCACTCGGCCATTGGATTGTGGTCTAAATCCACGTATGAGAATATTCGTCTATATTTTGGTAAAGATATGAAAGCACTAGACTACGGTGAAAAACAAAAGACTTTCTTCATTTGCATAACCTAAATCTTCTTTAAACATAACTTAAGTAATATTGACTTGGATCCTCTAACAATTTAGAGGATTATAATATAAAAAATAGCAGTTGAAAGTAAATCTCTCTAATTTCCTTTAATTTTCTTTCGACGAAACTCATTTTTTCATGTGTCGTTTAGATATTGTTTAGAAGAAAAGGATGAAAGTGATGTATTTTTTTACTGAAGAAGAATAGACTTGATTGATGATGCAAGTTGGCATCCGCTAATATCTGATGATTTGTTTTTCTAGAAGAAAAGCAGAGCTTTTGTGTTACAGACTAAAGTTTAAAAGCTTAGATGATTGAGCACCTGTTCTTCATCCCTCGGTTGAAAAGGTAGATCCAGAAGTTGCAAACGAAAATATCATGGTTTTTCCAAAGATCGTTAGCGTAGAATCTTAGTGTTGAGGCAATTTCGAATATACGTACCCGAGGATGTTTAAAGGAAAAAGGTTTAGAAAACAAAGACTACTCTAGATCATAGTCAATTCATGCAGATGATCATAAAACTCGACAAGTCTTTTTGTTTCATGTTTTTGTCTGTATTTTCGGCCTTGACGGTGCACAAAACATACCTTTTTTCGAAAAGATAACCAATCGAGTCTTTCGATTAAATTATGCGCACTATTAATTTGGGAACCCGTGCGAAGCAACAACAAAAGATTGTGCCACTATTACGGTCAATTCATATATCATGTCATATCATATATCTTTATTTACCCTCGGATTTTTAGAGTAGCTTGGTGTAGCTAATATCTCCGAGCATTTACCCTCCCAACCATGATACATCACAGAAGACAGACCACAACACCGGGAACTACATGCCCTACTCTTTACGACAAGTGTGCGGGTTCTTTTACTTCCCACGGATTGTGAGACGGGACCTCCGGCTTATCGTCCTTATCCGAGAAGACTAGAGAGTCTAACCATTTGCAGATGTAATTACAAAGGCAGCACTTTCTCTTTTCTTTGATTTGCGACAACATTGTTCTCGCTTTTGAAGGTTTTAGGACTTCATAACCAGTTCCTCGATTAACTACGTTTAGATTTGGGTTCAGGAAAGAATTAAAATAGAATGCCTGTTGGACGGCCAAAGTAATTCCACGCTACATGACAATTATGTTCCATATGACTCACTTTACTTTTATAGCGGAGCGCTCGGAGCACCATAGTTAAGAAAATATGGTAACCCATCGATGCGAGAAAATTTGGTTTTATAGCCATGACGTCATAAAAGTCCGTACATACGTACGTACGTCCGTCCGTCCACCCCTCCATGTATGCCAATGTGACCAGTTTCATGCTAGTTTACAGGTGATCTGGTGACGTAATTTGGAGGACTGGGAAGAAAATTTTAACGCCGTATCCCACTACCGCGCGCGGCCTTAGGTGTTGTTTCCAAGTTTCGTGCAGTATTTCCATCGCCAAAACTTGAAGTTGATCGCTGACCAGATTAGAGGGCAGGCCCAATTAAGGTTAAATCACCAAAAATAGGCCACCTCGAAAAATACCATAATTCTCTTTGTTTGTCCCCCCAAACTTTGCGTAAGCATTGTTTCCAGTTTCTCATGGGACTTGCAATGGTCCCAAGAGAAAACAAAAACAGTGCTTATGCAAAATTTGGGCGGATAAACAAAGAGTATTATGGTATTTTCCAAAGTGGCCTATAACCGAGGCTTCATTTTTCGCGCGTTTTCTGTGGCTCGACGCGGCTACACGGCCATGCGACGTCAATTATAGTTCTTACACAGTCAACGCTTTTCGTGTTCAGGTGGAAAACGTCAGTTTGGAAAATGTTTTCTTTCTGCCTTTCCGCTAGTTTCAATCCAGTTTGACATATCATGATAGCTGTGGTCCACACTGGCGGCTATGCAGTTATTCAAGTCAAGCATCGGAGGGATATACACTTAAAGCTGAGTGCTTATTTTTTATTTACTTAGAGCTGCTCACTGTATTGCAATTTTTGGCTCATCATTAGAAGCTCTGATAAGGTTACATGATGCCTGGAGGACCTAGGACTAGAACAGAAACGTAAGGAGAGCGAAAGAGAACGACAACGACAAAATCTAGTCTGCTGGCATCCGGTTTTTTCTCTAAGGGTCTCTAAGACGGGCGCTTAGTCATAGCGAACTCGAAAGGGCGGTATGGCGTTGGCCGTGTAGAGAAGAAGGCGAGATAAGTGTGGCATGGCCGAGAGCTGCGCGCCGCGCCCATATCTAGTCCCATTCCCCTTTAGCCAAAACGTCTCGCCTCATAACCGCTACTGAATTACGAGAGAAAAACAGACTGCCAGCAGTCTACGACAAAACAGAATACCAGTAATAGCTCATACTTGTTGGAAGAAGTTACTCCACAAATTCTTTCCTGGGCACTACACCATTATTTTTACGGATGCGTTATTTAAAGTGGATGCGTATTTTTAAAAAGTGGTTTAATCGGTTTTTCCTTTGTTCAGGAATGAAACTTGAATTTTTATTGACAACTGGAATTAAATAACAATTATCTGTACTATTTTAGACACAAAGATAAAGTTGAATAGTTTGTTTCTTTTGCTTTAAAATGCGAGCGAACAAATGCTTTTTTAGTCCGTTTGCCCAACTGGTTTCCGATGTGCCTCGACAGTGACAAGAAAATTTTGCCCTTATATTATAAACACGTAATCGAAATGAGTTCTCGTAAAATTAGGGGGAAATTTCACTAGATTGTGTTTTCAGAAGTTTGTTTAAAGCACCTTAACTATTAAGGTAATTTAGTGTTCGTCCTTTCTTGGTTGCATTCCCGTATTTGCCGATTCTTGTTCCAAGCCAAGTTGGGGTGTTTCAATGAAATAAATCAAAATGTAAATTATCTCGTTTTCAGAGATAAAGTGGAATGAAGTATATCAGTAAAACTCTTTTTTTGACCTTAAACTGACAAAGTTTTATATTGTTTCTAATTTTAGCGTGATTCCTATTCGCTGGGTATTGATAGTTGACTCTGAAATGGCTTTTCCCCATTCTTTTAAAACTCGTGCGGTTAACAAAAAATTCTGGCCAAACTGGTGAATTCAAAAGTAAATTTTACTCGAAAAACCGATATCACACTCATTGCTTTGTGATTCATGCGAAATCGGTTTTTATGAATTTTTCTACAGAAGAAAAAAAAGAAAATGATTTAATTATTAAAGCAGCAATTCGAAACTTTTTTATTTTCATTAACCCTACGGACAGTAAGATTAAATAACCAGGGAGCTCTGCTTTTAGGCTTGGCTAAATCTATATATTACTTAAAAACATACAATGGAAAATTATCTTTTCGTAAAAGCAAGGCTAAACATATGCAACAAAAGTCCAATAAAAATGAACTATTTTCAAGTATCAAGGAAGGGTTACGTTTTTGCAAACGTTGACCGTGTAGCACTTATATTTCAACAGGATTAACTTCTGGAGGGTAATGTGAAGTTATACCCATGTAAACCATGGAAACCATGGAATAGGGATCACACAAGGACAGAGAAAACCGACCGGGGTGGTAATTGAACCCAGGAGGGTTCAGTTAGCTCACCGATGTTCTATCGGTTGAGCTACAAAGTCAGACGGGAGCAAGTCGTGGGAATTTCATGGCAATGAATATTATGGGTATAAAACTAGCACTTTTCATTACCCTCCAGTAGTTTATCCTATTTGAGAGGTGATCTAACACAAAGCACGACATTGCATTAATTAACAGAAAAAGAAATCAACGGTTTCATTTCCGTATAATGATTAGGGACCTCTGGGATTGCAATGGCAACGGAAGACAGCAAGAAGGCAAATGAACAATGGTGTTTAACTGGGAAAATATAACAGCTATATACAAAATTATCTGTTAATAGAAATAGAGAGGGGGGCCTAGCTGCCTAAAGTAACTGGAATGTTGCCGGTTGCCGATCTCAGGTTGAACCTGTTTTTACCTAGGTGAAATTGGTGATCCTCATTTTACCTAGGTTATGCCCTCTACCAAGTTTAAAGCAGCTATCAAGCCCCCCGAAAATTTTGTGATAATTACGATTAACCAGATAATCTCTGTGCAGCGATGATACTTTGAAAGAATGTATCGCACCATCAGCGCTTTTGCCACCCAAGAATTTATCAGTTTTTTCTGGCTAATAACTGGCTCGTAAGTTTAACAAGTTCGTTTACCTTTCGAAGTCAATTTGTAAATAGTATGATGTCGCCATCAGCAAAGGTTCCATTTTACTTTATCTCAGTGCGTGAGCGGGCGGAATTCAACAAATCCTGCAATCTGATTGGTTCCGGGAGCGGGCGGAATTTTCTCATCCGGCCTGCTCACAGCGGGCGGAATCCCAGCCCTGGTTGCGTGAGCTTGTGTGATGACCTTAAATTTCCATTTTTTTTAAACCGAATCCGTTTACATACAGAAGTTACTTTTTACTACACAAGAGGTTTGGAAATAGAATTCAAATAAAAAGTATTTCTCATTAAAACGTTCAGTTTTTAAGTTGCTTTAGTACTACATTCGCTATCAAGCGCGGAGCGAGTCAACAATTTTTAGAGAGGAAGGGAGAGAGAGAGGGAAAAAAAAAAGTTATTTGTTAGCTAAGGGTCGGTCCATATAGCTAAAAACTGTGACCTCGGTGTTGATGAAGCTGCTCTCGGCCACAGCATTTTCAAGGCCTCGGTCACAGTTTTTCGCTATACGGACCTCCCAGCTGGCAAATAACATATATATATTATGCAAATAAATTTATATCAATATTATCTAATGTGGGGTTTCATCGAATTTGTCGGCGACATCTTGAGGCCGCTTAAAATACGAGAATTTGTGATGAGTAAACACGATCCCAATGCTATTGGAGTAGTGCACTACTCCGGGAAAATAGTTAGTTTACATTTCGTAAACTGGCTGTTTAGAGCAAACTCATGTATCTGACCACTGATAGAATTATTTATTTTCCCTGGCGTGGTATCTTTTTTTCTTTGAACAAATAAAACCAAAACAAAGTAAAAAAGCGATTGAAAATAAACTAGTTGATCTAACTGAATTAGTTCTAGACGTCATGGGCACAATTACGTACTTTTTCTTCCTCTTTGTGTAATATCGTTTTTAAAATTCAAAGCTGTTCAAAAGCTTTCCGGTAATACCCATAAGCAAGCTAAAGTGCAATTGGTAATAATTGGACTAAGAACAATCACTTACGAGCTGATATTGCAAAAAGTGACAAACTCAAGCCGCGTTGCTATCGAGGACAATGGCCAGTTTCGTATATGTTTTATCGTATTTAGAGGACTTGCTTCGTTATAAAATCGCCGATAACCTCTCAAATTAACCCCTACTGGCTTGCATTTTTTGCACCGATTATTCAATCTTTGCAGTGACATTCAGTATTATAGTTTTAGTGGCATCACTTTTCACGGTGTTCAAAAAAGAACTGTCTTTCGTTTTATTACCGTGACAGGACAAGATTTATGCGCCAAGACGCTCTGTTGGTGAACTTCGAAGGATGATCATGCGATTTCAGCGAGGTCGCCTGCTTACCCAGAAATTCTTTCTCCAGCTATTGCTACTTTGCTGTGTTTCTAATCTGTTCCAAGAAGTTGATGGAAATCCAACGAAGGAGACAGTTACCAAAGCTCGATGTTATGCGAACTGCTTAACTCAGGTAAGTTCTCCGATTTCAATATGCACATTTCCGAGAAAAAAAAAAAACTCTGCCAATATTATGGAAAATGATATTTTATCAGACGAGTTGATTGACGTCAAATTACCACCGTAAAAAGATTGGACGGCTGATTAAAAAAATCAATACTTATCAGAGCAGAAAGTTTCAGTCTAGAGACTATCCCCTTCACTGATTTATTAAATTCTCTTTCTAGAGATAGCAATGTATTTTTTGCCAGTTCTCTTTCTTTTGATTTTAAAAGTATTTTTCAAAATCATATCGTTAGTGTATACTCCGAAATCGACAATGTTGACAACTGGATTTATCATCAGAATGGCAATACTTGTTTCTTTTGCCATTAATAGAGAACGTTATCATCAATCGACATGAAAGTTCGCCATAGTAAGTGCACGATTAAATTGCGAATTGCAACCCGGCTAGCCGGCTGCTTTCAGCCCGGTGGGTGGAACTAATCTGGGCTGAGATTCGGTATGTAATCGCAACAATATTTCACCCCGGGCTTAAACTCACCGGGTAATCAGGCCCTTAAGTTATCTTCTTTACAAGCGTCGAAAATGTGGCTTGTCGTCCTTTAACCAATTGAGACCATGCAACAACAGCACGAAAACAAAGACGTTTTGACTGTGTTAACAAATGAAGTGTTGAAAAAAAAATAATAAGAAAGACAACAGAAAAGTAACACAGTTCGATTAACACGAGCGTAAGGGGCAAGACTCCAGGTCCCTGGTGAGGATAAAAGATCTGGTGATTCTCCTTCTTTTTGCCTGATTTCAAGCGGAAGGAAACTGGGTACTAGTCTCATTTATCGATTTAGCCAAGCCTAAACGCGGAGCTCCCTGGTTATTTATTCCTACTAGACTGCCTGTAGGGTTAATGAAAATAAAAGGTTTCGAATTGTCTGCGTCAAGAGATTATTCATAATCGGTTGCTGCTTTAATAATTTAATAATTTAATGATTTAATAATTTTAATTGCTTTCTTCTATAGAAAAATTCCTTGCCTAACTAGTGAATTCCACGGTAACTTTTACGCTAAAAACCGATATCGCATGAATCACAAAGCGATAACTACGATATCGGTTTTTCGAGTGAAATTTACTTTGGAATTCAGCAGTTCGGCAATGAATTTTTCTATAGAAGAAAGCAAAGAAAATGATTTAATTATTAAAGCAGCAACCGGAAACATCAAAACGCGGACATTTCAAAACCTTTTATTTTCACCAACACTACAGGCTTTTTCTTCAACTGCGTGAGTTTCAAAGGCCAGGACACACTAGGCGACAAGTCGCAGCGACATGTCTCTGCGACAAGTTGCACCATGTGTACTACTTGCAAAACAAGTCGCTGCTTCGGTGTACACGCAGTGATCTCGTATGAGGGGAAATGTGAACTAGTTTTCTAACTCAATATTTAGCCATGTGTTATGCTGGGGGGCAAACATTGGAATAAGCGAGTTCGGAGTTCCAGCGGTCGGTCACCAAAACTGCGTCCGACTGGGAACGAGTCGGGATAAAAAGTGCTCGTTTCAAGTTGCTTCGAGTTAACTTTTTCGACGATCGCAATGTTTTGAGAAAGAAAATTGCGGACACAAGGAATTTAAAGTAAGGAAATGAGGATTTGTGCTGTAGTTGGCTGCAGTAGCAGTACATATTAGCTGCAGAAATAGAGAGGGGATTTTGCACCTCGCATAACTGCCATCGTGCGAGTCAGGACTGTACATGTCCTGACCTTTGTCAACTTTCCTTTTCCAACATTCAAAGGAGACCCTGAAAAGAGAAA